>NW_017677825.1:24439-26815 GCF_001879085.1 Nicotiana attenuata
TTGACATTCCTCCTAGTAGGCTATCAGCTCAGCGAAGGTATTGGTGTACTCCACTTGCTCCGGAGTTGCCTATTTGGTCAGTATGCTTTGGATATGTATTGATTGGTATGGCGGGGCCTTGTCCCAACCTTTATGATTTTATGTACTCTTAGAGGCTTGTAGACAGATGTCAGGTGTATGGATACTTGTATGGCCTTGTCGGCCTATGTTTTGAGTTTACAAATGGTCATGTCGGCCTTATAGGCCCGTATGTCACATGTATAAGTTTGTATATCATGCTGGGTCATCATAAGTTAAGTATTCCCTTATGTTTTATTCTTGTTATCTCATGAAGGGTTTTCTAGCTCATTTACCCATGATAGTATGATAAGAAAGATATGTTACGTTGGTACTCGGTTGAGTAAGGCACCGGGTGCCCGTCGCGGCCCTTCGGTTTGGGTCGTGACAAATTGGTATCAGAGCAGTTCTGTCCTAGGGAGTCTACAAGCCGTGTCTAGTGGAGTCTTGTTTATGGGTGTGTCGTGCACCACACTTATAAGCAGGAGGCTACAGGGCATTTAGGACTGTCACTCTTTCTTCTTACTCTAGATCGTGTGATAGAGCTCAGTTGTAAGAATTCAAACTTCTAAATTCTATTTTATCCGTAATACAATGATACCTACATCGAGAAAGATAGTTGGTTAGAGATTGAATATGGCTCTGGAAGAGCTGAGTTAGAGGAACTCGATTTTGCATCACACTGATGATGAGTAAATGTAAGTTCTTCAGCAGATCATGTGTCTACTAAGATGTGTGAGCTTCTTGAGAAGGAGCCCCAAGGCATGGATATCTATCCACCCATATGGTAAAATTCTACAAGAGAATCAGAAGGTAGATACAAGTTTCAACAAATAAAAGAAGCAAGGTGGCAAAGGTTACGAGGTACCAGTTAATGAAGGTTCAGTATTTACAATTCAGGCAGAGAAATACATGCATTCTGAGTTACCTTGAACAGTAACAGAGTTATATACAATTGACCACACCCATCTCAATTATGCCCTATGGGAGCTGACAAATATAATTTAAGAGAATGATGTAATATGAGGATCAAGCTGGGATTAGTGTAACAAAAAATTATGGATGGATTGTTATCATTAGCTAACATTTCCGAAGGGTAGTGCAAATGTAGTAATAGATCTCCTTGTGAGACACCCAGATGGTGAACTCTAGAATAGTGCAATCAGATATGAATACTAGAATATTCAGAAATTTCAGAAGATAGGCAGTGGAATCCAAAAAGGGATAAATATTTACCTTAGTATGACTCCCGCCCCTAGAGAGAGAGAGAGAGAGAATTTTAGGCATCCCGAAGAGCCAGTGAGATGAAGCAAGGGGAGCTAAAAGTGAAAGGACGTTTTGTTGAAGTTTTCAGAATAAAGTGATAGATAGAAATATTAGTAGGAGAATAAGAAGAGAGTAAATAAAGTATTATGAGTAAGATGTGATAAATGGGTAATAACGGTAAATCAAAATATGACAGAATGATAGAGTCTATAGTCAAGTTAAGGAAAAGAAAAAAGGTGACATGCCTTAAGACAATAATAAAGTATAGGCCAAATGTCATATCCTCATTTCGAGAAATAAGTTGGTGAGTCCAACGCGATTATCAGAAGGCTAAGTTAGACCCCCTGTAGTAACAGAAATTACTATGGTCTTGTAAACAAGATAAAATCGAACATGAATTAGGGACCGGAGGATTTGATAATGGTCGACATCGTGAGAATTTCAGAGATCGTGCTCCAACAATAATAGAATAGACAACAAACGAATAACCTTTAAAGTTCATTTAGGAAGTCGTTTGCCTAAAGCAAGCACTCTGAGCAGAGTTAATCTTAAGGTACTAAGTGTGCCAGTTTCAGTAGGTGACAAAAGTGGTGCGTAAGAAATTTAGTTATCCCTGGTACATAAGGTTACCATAAGGCGATTAAGGTTCAGTGATAATGTGAAAAGACACCAAAGTTGAAGAGGTGAAACATCTATAGGTAGATCGTCGTAGTACTAAATCTTAGTACTCCCCTAAAGGGGGGGGAATATGGTGTGATATAGTATTAAGTCGGAGTTAAGCGATTCAGGTAACTATGGAATGGTAAAGGAAGAATGTGGTAAAAAGGAGAAAGGAATGATGTTGCGTTTATTCAGTTCCTACAGATATGTTGCGACTCCAGAACATTATACAAACATTACACCAGTGAGAGGCAGTAAAAGTTTACGGCCAGGATGTTATTGATAAATAAGTGTGAATGGACACTTGATACATCAGGAGCTACTGGCGAGAGAATAGGTTAAGACAAAGGATATATCCCAAGAGAGATTATGCAGAATATATATATATATATA
>NW_017677826.1:0-1546 GCF_001879085.1 Nicotiana attenuata
TTAATTTTTTAACAAAATCAAAACTACAAAGCAATGAAAATAAATCAGTGTATTTCGAAAAAAACAAGGAAAGGAGAGAGAAAACCTACCTGGACATTGGAGGACACCGGCGGTGGAGCTGCTGCTGCCGCCGGCGGGTGGAGGGTGGAGGGAGATGGTGGCGTCGGTGGAGGGAGACGGAGGAGGAGGTGGGGTTTGAGTGTGAGAGAGAGAAGAGAGAGAAGAAAATAAGAGAATATGAGGGGAATCCCATTTTTTTAGCTACTGGATTTACTAATAGCGACCAACTTTGGTCGCTATTTTTGGAAGCAAAATAAGTATTGACTATTTTGACCAAAATAGCGACCAAAGTTGGTCGCTAGCTTCTGACCGTTTGACCAGAATAGCGACCAACGTTGGTCGCTATTTCTAAAAAAAACTAAATTACTGTTAGTTCAATTTAAAATTATATATATGATACTTAATATGAGCTATATTCGATATAATATTACCTAATACACTTATACTTAGTGCATAGTATAGCGTATATATTCGATATAATATTACCTAATACACTTATACTTAGTGCATAGTATAGCGTAAGTATATATATTCGATATATATAAGCTATATTCGATATAATATTACCTAATACACTTATACTTAGTGCATAGTATAGCGTATGTATATACATTCGATATAATATTACCTAATATACTTATACTTAGTGCATAGTATAGCGTAAGTATATACATTCGATATAATATTACCTAATACACTTATACTTAGTGCATAGTATAGCGTAAGTATATATATATATATATATATATAAGCTATATTCGATATAACATTACCTAATATACTTATACTTAGTGCATAGTATAGCGTAAGTATATATATTTATATATATAAGCTATATTCGATATAATATTACCTACTACACTTATACTTAGTGCATATTATAGCGTAAGTATATATATATTATATATATATATATATATAAGCTATATTCGATATAACATTGCCTAATACACTTATACTTAGTACATAGTATAGCGTAAGTGTGTATATGTATATATATATAAAAGCTATATTCGATATAATATTACCTAATACACTTATACTTAGTGCATAGTATAGCGTAAGTATATATATATTATATATATATATATATATATATATAAGCTATATTCGATATAATATTACCTAATACACTTATACCTAATACACTTATACTTAGTGCATAGTATAGCGTAAGTATATATATATATATATATATATATATATATATATATATATATATATATATATATAAAAGCTATATTCGATATAATATTACCTAATACACTTATACTAAGTGCATAGTATAGTGTAAGTATATATATTATATATATATATAAGCTATATTCGATATAACATTACCTAATATACTTATACTTAGTGCATAGTATAGCGTAAGTATATATATTCGATATAACATTACCTAATACACTTATACTTAGTGCATAGTATAGCGTAAGTATATATATATAAGCTATATTCGATATAATATTACGTAATACACTTA
>NW_017677826.1:6283-10275 GCF_001879085.1 Nicotiana attenuata
CCTACTTAATGTACACTGAAAGGTGGTTAAATACGGTATCGGTAAACGTATAGAAAGCATGCCTATAGGAAACCTCGTCTTTAATAGCATCATTCGTTCTTAAGCAGTATCGATTGCTGGAACTAGTGTCTTTACTAAAACTGGTAATTTTCTACTTCTGAAACCCGCTAAAATTGGTAAACCTTTTTCCTATAACCAATCTGCACTCCCCCGAAACTCGTAAACCTTTTAATCAGTCTACATCTTTTCTGAAACAACTGGTAACTCTTTTCTAAAATCGGTTTGCATCTTTTCTCTTTGTTTAATTTGATAATTCTTTTTCTAAAATCAACTTGCATCTTTTCTGAAACTACTGGTAACTCTTTGCATCTTTTTCCTGAAATTAATAGATCCTACGCCTAGGTTTTTATTTCAACTCATAAACAAAGGTTGGCTAATTAATGAATTGGGTCAGTCCCTGACAACTGTATCCGAGTTGCCTAATGCAGACTCTCTGTTTAAATACATGTGTTGAACCAGTCCGCTCGCTGCTTAATTTAATCTAAGACCAAATCAGTATTTGTCAAGGCATGCTAAACTAAATGATTGTTTGACTTATGGGGTTAATTTGAGCCTTGTATGCTTGCTTGTCCTCCCCTTTTACTTGATACTTGTTTTGAATGTCGAGCTAGAATTTTATCCTTTAAACTCCACAAAGGCCCCCATCCCTTTCTTCCCCTTTAGGATTAGAAGTCCTAATACCCCGGGACTAATAGGATTGGGACGGGTAGTAGCATGCGATAAGTAAACAATATCATTCCGCGCTTTAATACCTTAACGGGGTGGGAAGGGTAGACATGGAGATGATGATTACACGGTAACACTCCGCGTACAACTGAGTACCAGTGTTGTGAGAATGATCCATGTAATGTATAAAACTAGGACCCCTTTCTCCTTCTTTATTAGTTTAACAAAATTTTCTGAATCTTTAAAGCTATTGCATTTTCAATTTCTGCTCGTGATCTTTCGGATTATTTGCACTAAGTACTTGACCTTTTCCTCTACTTGCACGTTTTTTACAAAAATTTCTCCTTTAAAATTCAGCACTTCTTTTAACCTTTTGTGCTTCTTGTACTTGTTTATTTACATTTACATTTAAAGTCACAATTATAGCATGGCCGGGAACCACACTAGTGGATCTTGAGGGGTGCCTAACACCTTCCCCTCGAGATAATTTCAAGCCCTTACCCAAAACTCTAGTCTGCATCTTTAATTCTTCTAAAAGTGTCCTAATGCACTATAATCATTAGGTGGCGACTCTCCAAACTCTCAAAAAACCCAATTCCCAAAGTGGGAAAAGAGTTGTCTTCCCAAATGTCGTGAACCCGATTCCGCGAGAAAAAAGGGGGCGTCGACAGCATGGCGACTCTGCTGGGGACTTCTTTAGGCTTTTACCATTGCATGCTATACGTGACTTTTATTATTGCTTTTGTTTAATGTCTTTATTTGAAACTAACTTATTTCTTTTGTTTCTTTTTCTTTAATTACTTTCATTTATTGCTTTTCCATCAATACTGTTGTAATTGTTGAGCAATCATTGTAAACTTTATTGTATGAACGTGAAAATACATGTCAATTTGTTTCATCCTTGTAAACTGCATCTTCAACATCATATTCCACTCGTGCCAAACAAATACTATAGCAACGCTTATAATGAGTAGTTGCGCACTTCCAATACTACCACCCCCTAAATTTGGCAAAGGCATATTTGCGGTAAAACCAGTCGATCAACGGTGTAGTCGACGGTTCCGTGCCTTTCCCTCTTGAGTTGTCCGCTCAAGGGTACCAGTCTAGCACTTCAAGATAGAAACCTTACTCCATTAAACTGTACATGCATCATGGTCAAACCTAGCCGAGTCAGTTATGTTGTCCACATAATGACTCATTAAGATAGCCTTGTCCAAAGTCCACCGGGTTTCCTTGAAACCCAAACGGACACCTCCACGTTCTGTGCATTTATTTGGAGAACTTAAGTGCTTTGCTATGCTAATTATTGATTTAAATAGTCGAGTCTGGTGGGGGTAAGGGCCTAACACTCTGTTTTGCAGAAAATGAGGCACGAGATCCCCAGATTTGGCATGGTAACCAACATTCATCCAAGGCTACTGAATTGGTGGAACGACCTCCATTCTAGTGATCAAACACTCGTCCGCAAGTACCTAGGGAATCTGCCTTCTCTCCTAGAGATTCAACCTAACAACAGAATCATAGAGGCTGCAACATTGTTCTGGGATAGTGACAAATCTGTGTTCCGCTTTGGTGATCTAGAGATGACTCCTTTACTTGAAGAGATAGGGGGTCTAGCTGGAATTCCTTGGGAGACTCCGGGTCTGCTTATGCCAGAAAATCGCAAAGGAAGGGGTTTCCTTAAAATGATGGGGTTGAAGAAAAACCCAGACTTAACCTGTTTGAAAGACTCCTACATCCCGTTTGACTATCTATACGAAAGGTACGGCCATAGCAAGTCATACCGCACCTATTCAGACGAATTTGCTATCACCTCATTGGGGCATGTCCATAGAAGGGTCTTTGTTTTCATGTTTTGCTTTTTGGGGATGATCGTGTTCCCTATGAAGAAGGCTAGGATCCACACCAGACTAGCCATGGTAACCAAAACTTTGATGGAAGGAATTGGTGGGCAAACTTTCAGCATAGTGCCCATGATCGTCGCCGAGATATACCGCGCCTTGAACAAGTGTCAACAACAAGGCAGTCATTTTGAGGGTTGCAACTTATTGCTTCAGCTTTGGCTCATGGAACACCTCCAGAAAGGAGAATACCGACAGGAGATCCTACGCAGAGATTGGGACGATCATATCGCCTTCCACCAGCCGAGGCGTATGAATTATATGCCAAAGATGTTCGCTCAGCCAGAGGACGCCAGAGGGTGGGTAGAACTGTTTGAAAATCTGAAAGAAGACCAGGTGCAATGGATGTTTGAGTGGTTCCCTACGGATGAATTCATTGTCCGATCCCAAGATGCACCATTTCTCATACTAATTGGTTTGAGAGGGACTTATCCTTACGTTCCTCTCCGAGCCATGAGGCAAGCTGGAAGAAGACAAATCATACCAAGGGTTGATAAAACAAGTCACCTCAGGGCTAATTTCCAGGACGATGATAGCCCTCACAGGTGCCAAGCTCAGCATTTGTGGCATTGAAAAATCGTTTTGGGGAAGGAATCCATCGAGCCAGATAGGTACCATGCCGGTTGCGTTCCGCATTATTCGGGTTGGTTAGAAGACGATGGCATGGGTCAGCCGAGATTCGTTCGAGGTCACAGAATTGTTGACGAGCATGCTGAAGCACAGGTTAAGTATAACCAACTGCGCAAGAGAATTCGAGAGTGTGAAAGTGAGCATCGGGAAATACAAGAAGCCCATCAGAAATTGATCGAGGAGTGGAAAGAAATGGCTGTCAGCGCCAACAACCGACTAGGATATTTGGAGCGGGGTCTAGTAGAGCTGGAAGGAAAGTTCATCAAGAGGATCGAAGACTGCCAAAACGCCGAAGGAAATGCGGGCGGACATCTGGCCCGAGCCTACTTACTGCTAGGACTACGCGAGTTGGTGGAGCTGTTCGAGGGAGACAAGACTGCCAAATCTGGGGAAGGTCCTTCTGGGACCAAGTAGTTAGGAGCCCTTTATTTTGCTTTAATGATGTAATAAGGCCAATGGCCACTAGTGACATTTACTTTCTATTATTTAGAGTCGTTTTGATTTTGTCTTATTTTTATCAATAAAATGAGGCATTTAGCATTATAACTTCTCCAAAACTATTTGTCGCTAGGCCTACATCGGGCACAACGAGGCACCAAAATTAGGGCGCGATTTATATTCTCACCCAATGTGTTTACTGCAATACTTTTTCCTCAGTAACCCGCACTAACTTGTACCTTTTGTTTTTTCTCTTTATTTTATTCCCTCCCAAAGGTTGTTCGTGTCATTCTGGTC
>NW_017677826.1:10676-23106 GCF_001879085.1 Nicotiana attenuata
ATAGTGAGATTAAACTCAAATCATCTACAAGTTTGTGAAAACACAGATCATCTAGTACTGAAATCCTCTACAACCCTCGCATTTATCCCCACATCAACTGAGTCCACTCTCTTAAGCGACCCGAATTTTTAAATTTCAACACATACCCTTCAATTACACATGAGATCTTCTAACATACACGTAAGGACCATACCACTCAAGAACACTCCGCAGGAGATGACCCCTGCTTCGCCTCAATTTAGTACTTCAGCATACCTTTCACCATCATATACGTTACTCAGTCATTAGTCTTACTGAGTCCGAACTCATACCGCCGCATGCAATGCACTTCACTTCCCAACTAGGAGGTACGACAATGTTCTTCACGCACCCATAATTCGGGCTACACATCAATCCACAATAGGAGTCGAATCACTCAACAGTTCATCTATTATCCTGCAGACTTCTTCGTCACCACCAAGTCATATAATTACATCTCGCAGTACTAACATACTCATCACATGAATACCAAACCGCCATTCCGGCTAATAGGGGCAATACTGAACATATAAGTTCAAAACACTTGCTCACACAATCAACACCTCGGTGCTCAAGCCATAGGCAAGGATCCGGCCTCAAGTCCTCCAGACTGGCCCAACATACTCACGAAGATTACATCTCGCCCCTCGATCGGGGAATCACAAACCATCAAGGCACATATAATACTGAGCGCTCACGTGCGCATACAGACGTGTGGAAGGAATTTCAAGAGTTATATCTCAAGCTGAATCAAGTACGCACGATAAGAATTCCAAGAATGGGAAGTTTTTCTAAAGGTTCTGCAGCCTCTCGAGGATAAATACAAACGTCTCCGTACCGATCCGCGAGACTCTACTAAACCTGCTCATGACTCGTGAGACCTAGTAACCTGGCTCTGATACCAACTTGTCATGACCCAATTCCCATACCCGGTCGTGATGGAGCCTCTTGTGAAGACAAGGCCAGCCAACTAACCCAAATCCTTTCACTAACAATTATTAAACATAAATGAATAGAAGATACAACTTAATGGCATTAGAAATTGTTAATTACTACCCGACCGGGGTGTCACAAGTCACGAGCATCTAAGGAAAACCTTAACACAACTACAGGCCAATAAATATATACAAGTAAAATTTCTGGAAAACAAAAGACAACATCCGGTGCCGCGAACACTGGCGGTCACCTTGCTCAGCTACAATAACAATACCTTCAATCCGCTAATAACCCGCTACCGGGTGAACGATACCTGAAACTGCACGCGAGGTGCAGGGAGTAAAGTGAGTACTTCCAACTCAGTGAGTAATAAACATATATAATGTCTGAAAGTAAGAAATTCCGAAATATTATAATATAAAGCTATAATCAGCGATTCAGCACATAAAACGGTGGAACAACAACAATACCAGGACAAGTAAGACAAATAGGTATAAATGCATGAATGCAATGCAATGCACATGACCGCTGCGGCGCGCAGCCCGATCCATTTGGGTACCCGCGCTCACTGTGGGGGTTCAGACTCCGGAGGGGCTCCTACAGCCCAAGCGCAATATCATCGTAGCATTCGCTGCGGCGTGCAGCCCGATCCACACTCAGTCCAGATATATATATATGCATGCAAGCCACTCGGGCACAGTCAAATTGTTCATTTTAGTTTCAATTATTAGGAATTATAGAGCTAAGTGTTTAAACCTTTATTTATTTACCAAACATTTCGAGGCAGTGTCTAACACAGGACTGATATCATGAAATATGCTAAACATCATGGAAGCAGTGATAAGGATCCCTGAAGGATGCAAATGATAGGCACAAAGCCCCAAACATATTCATAAAATCCAAGTAGGATCATTACCAAACAATTTCTAGTCAAGAACACAGTACGAACATCAATCGGAACGGACTAGGTCACAATCCCCAGTCACAATCGACCCCGCACTCGTCATAGAGTACGTGTCTCGCCTCAATATAGCGTCACAATGTGATATACCGGGGTTTCAAACCCTCAGGTCATCATCTACATCTATTTTTCACCTCTAGCCGGCCGAAGACTAGCTCGCAATGCCCTTTCCTCTCGAATCGACCTCCTCGCGCGTTGAAGCTGGCCAAAACCACAACGAATACGTTACAATGTGCCAAAGAAACATAACCCAATCGAAAAGACTCGAAAAATATCGAAAATCGCGAAATTAGCAAAACCCGAGCCCCGGTCCCACTTCTCGAAATCCAGAAAACTTTACATCAAAACGATCCTTATCTCGCCACGAGTCTATACATATCAAACTCACAAGAATCGGAGTCTATTTGGCCCCTCAAATCCCTAGTTTAACTTTCTTAAATTTCAAGCCCTAACCTCCATTTTTACCCTTTAATTCCTTGGGTTTTCAGTGTTAATCCATGTTTATACACAATAATATCATAATCTAAGTCCAAGAATCCATACCTGATGATAGCCCTCGAAACCCTCTTCAAAAAATCGCCCAAAATCTCCTTAGTCCGAAGTCCAAAATGTTTCTTCTCTTTCAAAATCGTGAAAACACTGTTCACTTAAACCCAGCCAGGTCTTCGCTTCTGCGGTTGGGATACCGCACCTGCGGTTCCCGCTTCTGCGTCGAAATAACCGCTTCTGCGGTCTAACTTAAAATCCCCAGGACCGCTTCTGCGGTCGCAAACCGCTCTTGCGATGTCCGCTTTTGCGGACTGCCTCTCGTTTCTGCGGAAATTGCCAAGCCCTCAAGGACCGCTTCTGCGTTCGCTCACCCGCTTCTGCGGAAGCGCTTCTGCGGTCCGTTTCCGCAGAAGCGGAAATATCAGATGACAGCAGCAACAGACCTGAAGCAAACTTTAAAAACTCTCGTTTAATCACTTGAATTCACCCCGAGGCCCCCGGGACCTCAACCAAAAACACCAACACATCCTAATACCTTATTCAAACTTGTTCCAATCCTCAAAACACTTCAAACAACGCTAAAACCATCAAATCACATCAGATTCAAGCCTAAGTTTCTTAGAAACTTCCGAATTACGCATTCGATCAAAAACCCAACCAAACGACGTCCGAATGACCTGAAATTTTGCACACATATCGCAAATCACATATCGAAGCTACAGCAACTCTCGGAATTCCATTCCGACCCTCGAATCAAATTCTCACCCATCCACTGGAATTCGCCAAAATACTAACCTCGCCAATTCAAGCCTAATTCTACACTCGGGCCTCCAAAATCAATTCCGATCGCACTCCCAAGTCACAAATCATCCCCCGAAGCTAACCGAATCACCGAAAATCACATCCGAGCCTTCTAACTCATAAGTCAACGTCCGGTTGACCTTTCCAACTTAAGCCTTCCTTAAAGAGACTAAGTGTCTCGTTTCCTATCCAAACCAATACAATTCAACTATAACTCACTCGTTGCTGATAATGAAACATGAAGAAGCAGTAAATGGGGGAAACGGGGCTGTAATACATGAGACGACGGGTCGGGTCGTCACAGGTACCACGCCGGTTGCGTGCCGCATTATTCGGGTTGGTTAGAAGACGATGGCATGGGTCAGCCGAGATTCGTTCGAGGTCACAGAATTATTGACGAGCATGCTGAAGCACAAGTTAAGTATAATCAACTGCGCAAGAGAATTTGAGAGTGTGAAAGTGAGCATCGGGAAATACAAGAAGCCCATCAGAAATTGATCGAGGAGTGGAAAGAAATGGCTGTTAGCGCCAACAACCGACTAGGATATTTGGAGCGGGGTCTAGTAGAGCTGGAAGGAAAGTTCATCAAGAGGATCGAAGACTGCCAAAATGCCGAAGGAAATGCGGGCTGACATCTGGCCCGAGTCTACTTACTGCTAGGACTACGCGATTTGGTGGAGCTATTCGAGGGAGACAAGACTGCCAAATCTGGGGAAGGTCCTTCTGGGACCAAGTAGTTACGAGTCCTTTATTTTGCTTTAATGATGTAATAAGGCCAATGGCCACTAGTGACATTTACTTTCTATTATTTAGAGTCGTTTTGGATTCGTCTTATTGTTATCAATAAAATGAGGCATTTATCATTATAAGTTCTCCAAAACTATTTGTCGCTAGGCCTACCTCGGGCACAACGAGGCACCAAAATTAGGGCGCGATTTATATTCTCACCCAATGTGTTTAAATACTGCAATACTTTTTCCTCAGAGCCCGCACTAACTTGTTACCTTTTTGTTTTTCTTTTTCTTTCTTTTATTCTCCTCCCCAAAGGTTAGTTCGTGCATTCTGGCACCATCAGCATACTCCACAAGATCCAAGGGCCCTCCACCTCCTCCTCCTCCGAGTCTTGTCCGGAACAAAAACAAAGGTAAAATGGGAGATACAAGCGCCAGAAAGGAGATTAAGATTCCTCAGGGTACCCCGGTTGCTAAGGAAACTGCTGCACAACTGGAACAAAAGCTGTTGAAATTTCGAGAAGAACTGGATCAGGTTCGGAATTTGGCAAACATGTCATTTTCCCTCACCGCCCCTGATGTCAACACCCAAAATCCCGCACCTCCACAAAACACCCCGCCACAGATACAACCCACTCATACCTGTAACACATGCCACACTCCAAATAACACCCCGCTACTCATTCCCGAGCCACTGAACACCACAAATGACCATCTCCACAACACTCCTATTTACGTGGACGTGTGTGTAGATATATGCCTGCCACATGGGAATTCACAACTAAATGTGTCTTTGTTCCAATCGCCACTGTACCCCACTACGCCCAACCCATCTCAAATGCACCTGAGTCTGATGACAAGGACTCCCTCATCAGGAACTTAGCGGCAGAGCTCAAGAAATTAACCAGCCGAGTTCAGGTTGTAGAAGGTAACAAAGGCATTGAAGGATTGAATTACGAGGACTTGTAAATTCAACCAGATGTTGAACTTCCGGAGGGGTACAAACCTCCCAAGTTCGAAATGTTTGATGGAACAGGAGATCCCAGAGTCCACCTGAGGACCTATTGCGATAAGCTAGTGGGGGTCGGAAGAGATGAGAAGATCCGTATGAAGCTCTTCATGAGGAGCTTAAAGGGAGATGCACTATCCTAGTACATCAGTCAAGACCCCAAGAAATGGACGAGTTGGGTAGGTATGGCATCGGACTTCATGGATAGATTCCGGTTTAATACAGAGAACGCACCAGATGTATTCTACATAAAGAATTTGAAGAAGAAACCCACCGAAACATTCCGCGAGTATGCTACTCGTTGGAGGTCACAAGCTGCAAAAGTCAGGCCGGCCCTAGAAGAAGAGCAAATGAATAGATTCTTCGTCCGGGCTCAGGATCCCCAATATTACGAGAGGTTGATGTTGATCGAGGGTCAAAAGTTCTCTGATATCATCAAACTCGGAGAAAGAATCAAAGAGGGCATCAAGAATGGTATGGTTACAAATCTTGAAGCATTGCAAGCCACCAATAAGGCTTTACAAACTGGTGGCGCGTCCAAGAAGAAAGATGTAAGTGCCGTGATGGTCGCACAGGGAGCCAAATCACCACCAAAATACCACACTTACCTATCGCCTCCACTTACATATCAGCCCATCCCGAATTACCAAGCACCCGCACCCTCTTATCCACCTCCCGTTTACCAATCCTCTCCACCTCTCACATATCAACCCACCTCACCCAGATACTCTCAACCAGCACCTGTTTACCAAGCTTATAACGCTCAACCCTCTCACTATCAATCACCACCCACCCGTCAAAATTTTCCGAGACCCAGACCAAATTTTGACCGTAAACCTCCCAGACAATACACAGCCATCGCAGAACTAATTGACCAGTTATATGAAAGACTTAAAGCTGCTGGTTACGTCACTCCTATCCCAGCCAAAGCTCCAGAAAATCCCTCCCAGTGGGTCAACCCCAACAAGACCTGTGCGTATCACTCCGGCATGAAGGGACACACCCTTGACGAGTGCCGTTCATTGAAAGATAAGATTCAGACCCTGATCGACAATATGGTCATTGTAGCAAAGGAGCCCGCTCCTAGTGTTCGTAACAACCCCCTGCCTGACCACAAAGGTGGAGACATTCATATGATCGAGATCGAGGATGATTGGGACCCCAAAGGGTCAATAGGCTTGATTGCTGAAGGGGATGGACCAAAGAAGCCGGCGGTTACCCTTAACCCAATTGTTGTGCAGAATCAGCCCTCCATGGACGACGAAGTAAATATGTCTATACCTCTTGAATTTGAAGTGCCTCCCTCTGCAAAGGCGCCCGGACCAATCGAGGTTGAATTTGGAGTTCCAATGGCACCTACACCCTTTGAAGTTGCTGTGTTACCACCAAGGGTGCCTATTCCGGTGGCAATGACAGACATAATACCATTCCACTCAAATGCCATACCATGGGATTACATTGCCGAAGCTAGGAGGAAAGGAAAAACAAAGACAGGAGAAACGATTGCCGCACAAGGAATGACTAGAACAGGGAGGGTCTACACCCCAGAGCACCTAGCGGAGTCTGGTAAGCAAGTCCTGGGACGTCCTATTGAGACAGGGCCCGACGATCTTTGGAGGAAAATACAGGCTAAGAGTACTCGTCGCTGAACAGCTGAACAGAACACCAGCACAGATATCTATCCTGGCTCTTCTGTAGAGTTCAGACGCTCACAAGAATGCCTTAATGAAGATACTAAGCGAAGCCTGTGTGCCAAGCAATATAACCAGGGGTGAAATGGCGAATATGGTGGGGCAAGTGTTGGAGAGCCATAAAATAACCTTCCACGAAGACGAGTTGCCGCCAGAAGGTTTGAGCCACAACAAAGCACTGCACATCACCGTGCAATGTGAAGATTATTTCATCACTAGAGTCCTGATTGATGGAGGATCAAGCCTCAACATCTGTCCGCTGATAACTCTCAGAACCTTGGGTAAAAGCCTGCATGAGATCAAAGATGGGGCTATCAATGTCAAAGCCTTCGATGGATCCCAGAGATCTACTATTAGAGAAATCAGCCTGTGCTTGCAAATGGGGCCAACATGGTTCGACGTCGAATTCCAAGTGATAAACGTCCCGGCATCCTACAACTTGCTGTTGGGACGCCCCTGGATCCACGCTGCCGGAGCCGTAGCATCAACCCTGCATCAGGCGGTAAAGTTTGAATGGAACCACCAAGAGGTGATCATTCATGGTGATGGTAGTAACCCCATATATAGTCGCCAGACTATCCCAATGATCAGGGGCAGAAGGAGAATAGGCGGAGAGACATACCACCACATCGAAAGGGTCAATGTTGTAGACAAAGACAAGTGGTGGGACAACAAGATCGAAAGTATCCTGAATTGGTGCAGGTACGAGCCTGGAAAAGGACTTGGTAAAAATCTTCAGGGGATCACTAAGCCCATCAAACTGAAGAAGCATGGCATTACCTTTGGCTTAGGGTATGGTTATACTTGGAAGGAATTCCAGAACTGGTCGCCACCATGGCGCGGCCCCTACTATCCATTAGAGTTTCTGATACCTAGCCTGAAGCAGACCTTCCAGCCAACAGATACTATATATGGGTCAGAAGATGATGAAACATTGGCAGCCATGAAGAATTTGTTCCTGGAGGATGATGACATGGACTGCTGTGTTCTTTTTGAGGAGGAAGGGGAGGAAGGCCCTTCCGTACAAGCTGTAAGCAGGGGAGACCGCCTCAGCAACTGGTCAATTAGGATCGTCAGAGCCCGGAGGGTTTCGGGGTAGCAAGGCTAAACAAAAGCAGCATGCATCGCATTTTTTAGTTTACTTTACTAGTTGATTTTCTTCCCGCATTGTCTTTAATTTCGAAAAGAGCTACGATGTTTCAAACAACTTTGAATTTAATCAAAGCATTTTAGTTTATCATATATATCTCGCTTATTGTTTTCTCTATCATTTACTCTATTTTATACAGCATTACTATTACTTATCTTGACAATGAACCAACGACTGTGACTTACAACGAAACAATGCAACAAAAGGACATAGACTCAGAAGAAGATGAAATACCTGAAGAGGTCGTCAGAGAGGTTGAGAATTTTGAGAATAGACCTAAGTCCAACCTGGAAGAAACTGAGGTCATTAATTTGGGAGATACAGAGAACGTCAAAGAAACTCGCATCAGTGTTCACTTGTCACCATCAGAAAGGGAAAAGTATACGGAATTTTTAAAAGAATATGAGGACATATTCACCTGGTCGTATGATGATATGACTGGTCTCAGCACGGCCATTGTAGCTCACAAACTACCAACAGATCCAGCCTGTCCGCCGGTAAAGCAGAAGCTCAGGAAATTCAAGCCCGACATGAGTTTGAAAATCAAAGAAGAGGTTACTAAGCAAGTCAAAGTTAAGGTTCTCAAGGTGGTAGAGTATCCGACATGGTTAGCCAACATCGTGCCGGTACCAAAGAAGGACGGAGAATACGAGCCTCTGAAAACGTATTTTCCTGACGAAGAAGTATCCTTTGTAGGAGAAGATATTGCAGAATCCTACGATGGTTGGAGGTTGTTCTTCGCGGAGCAGCAAATTTCAAAGGAGTTGGCATAGGGGCAGTCCTAATATCAGAAACCGGCCAGCACTACCCGGTATCCGCCAAGCTCAGGTTCCCTTGCACAAATAATATGGCCGAATATGAAGCCTACATCCTGGGGCTCAAGATGGCCATTGACATGAACATTCAAGAGTTACTAGTGATCGGGGACTCAGACCTGCTCATACATCAAGTTCGAGAAGAATGGGCCACCAAAAACTCTAAGATACTTCCCTACCTGCATCACATACAGGAGTTGAGGAAAAGATTCACAAATATAGAATTTCAGCACGTCCCCAGGGTCCAGAACGAGTTCGCTGACGCATTAGCCACATTATCATCCATGATCCAGCATCCAGACACAAATTTCATTGATCACATCCCAGTAAAGATTTATGATCAGCCAGCTTATTGTGCTCATGTTGGGGAAGAAGCAGACGAAAAACCATGGTTCCACGACATCAAGGAGTACTTGACAACAGGGGAATATCCGAAACTTGCCAACGCCACTCAAAAGCGCACGCTCCGGAGATTATCCAACAACTTCTTTCACAGCGGAGGAATCCCGTACAGGAGGACTCTGATTTGGGTTTACTAAGGTGTGTCGAAGCAAAAGAAGCATCCAGACTATTGGACGAAGTGCACGCAGGGACATGCGGGCCGCACATGAATGGTTTTATCTTAGCAAAGAAGATACTCCGAGCAGGGTATTTTTGGATGACTGTGAAAACAGACTGTATCCAGTACATTCGCAAGTGCCATCGCTGTCAGATACATGCAGACATGATAAAGGTGCCTCCAAACGAGCTTACTGCAACAAGCTCACCGTGGCCATTTGCCGCCTGGGGATGGATGTCATTGGACCTATCGAGCCTGCCGCATCAAATGGGCACAGATTTATCCTGGTGGCAATCGATCATTTTACTAAATGGGTTGAGGCAGCTTCATGCAAAGCAGTGACTAAGAAAGTTGTGGCAGACTTCGTCCGTGATCGTATTGTTTGCCGATTCGGGGTTCCAGAATCAATCATCACTGATAATGGTTCCAATCTCAACAACGACTTGATGAAAGCAATGTGTGAGGCATTCAAGATCAAACATAAGAACTCTACAGCCTACAAGCCTCAGATGAATGGAGCCGTGGAGGCAGCCAACAAGAATATCAAGAAGATACTAAGGAAGATGGTCGAAAGTCACAAACAATGGCATGAGAAGTTATCATTCGCTTTACTGGGATACCGCACTACAGTCCGCACATCGACTGGAGCAACTCCCTACATGCTGGTCTATGGTACAGAGGCGGTCATCCCCACCGAGGTAGAGATTCCCTCCTTAAGGATCATACAAGAAGCAGAGTTGGACGACGCAGAATGGGTAAAAGGTCGCTACGAGCAGTTAGCCCTTATAGATGGGAAAAGGATGAATGCAGTTTGCCACGGTCAGTTGTATCAGAACAGAATGTCCAGAGCCTTCAACAAAAGAGTCAAGCCAAGGAAGTTTACACCGGGGCAGCTGGTGTTGAAGAAGATATTCCCGCATCAAGATGAAGCCAGGGGGAAATTCTCTCCCAANGGTTGGTTAGAAGACGATGGCATGGGTCAGCCGAGATTCGTTCGAGGTCACAGAATTGTTGACGAGCATGCTGAAGCACAGGTTAAGTATAATCAACTGCGCAAGAGAATTCGAGAGTGTGAAAGTGAGCATCGGGAAATACAAGAAGCCCATCAGAAATTGATCGATGAGTGGAAAGAAATGGCTGTCAGTGCCAACAACCGACTAGGATATTTGGAGTGGGGTCTAGTAGAGCTGGAAGGAAAGTTCATCAACAGAATCGAAGACTGCTAAAACGCCGAAGGAAATGCGGGCGGACATCTGGCCCGAGCCTACTTACTGCTAGGACTACGCGAGTTGGTGGAGCTGTTCGAGGGAGACAAGACTGCCAAATCTAGGGAAGGTCCTTCTGGGACCAAGTAGTTAGGAGTCCTTTATTTTGCTTTAATGATGTAATAAGGCCAATGGCCACTAGTGACATTTACTTTCTATTATTTAGAGTCGTTTTGGATTCGTCTTATTTTTATCAATAAAATGAGGCATTTAGCATTATAAGTTCTCCAAAACTATTTGTCGCTAGGCCTACCTCGGGCACAACGAGGCACCAAAATTAGGGCGCGATTTATATTCTCACCCAATGTGTTTAAATACTGCAATACTTTTTCCTCAGAACCCGCACTAACTTGTTACCTTTTTGTTTTTTTTTCTTTTATTTTTAATCCCCCCCTTCCAAACGTTAGTTTGTGCATTCTGGCACCATATGCATACTCCACAAGATCCAAGGGCCCTCCACCTCCTCCTCCTCCGAGTCCTGTCCGGAACAAAAAACAAAGGCAAAATGGGAGATACAAGCGCCAGAAAGGAGATTGAGATTCCTCAGGGTACCCCAGTTGCTAAGGAAACTACTGCACAACTGGAACAAAAGTTGTTGAAATTTCGAGAAGAACTGGATCAGGTTCGGAATTTGGTAAACCTGTCATTTTCCCTCACCGCCCTTGATGTCAACACCCAAAATCCCGCACCTCCACAAAACACCCCGCAACCACAGATACAACCCACTCATATCTGTAACACATGCCACACTCCAAATAACACCCTACTACTCATTCCCGAGCCACTGAACACCACAAATGACCATCTCCACAACACTCCTATTTACGTGGATACTCTACCCCACTACGCCCAACCCATCTCAAATGCACCTGAGTCTGATGACAAGGACTCCCTCATCAGGAACTTAGTGGCAGAGCTCAAGAAATTAACCAGCCGAGTTAAGGGCGTAGAAGGTAACAAAGGCATTGAAGGATTGAATTACGAGGACTTGTGTATTCAACCAAATGTTGAACTTCCGAAGGGGTACAAACCTCCCAAGTTCGAAATGTTTGATGGAACAGGATATCCCAGAGTCCACCTGAGGACCTATTGCGATAAGCTAGTGGGGGTCGGAAGAGATGAGAAGATCCGTATGAAGCTCTTCATGAGGAGCTTAAAGGGAGATGCACTATCCTGGTACATCAGTCAAGACCCCAAGAAATGGACGAGTTGGGTAGGTATGGCATCAGACTTCATGGATAGATTCCGGTTTAATACAGAGAACGCACCAGATGTATTCTACATACAGAATTTGAAGAAGAAACCCACCGAAACATTCCGCAAGTATGATACTTGTTGGAGGTCAGAAGCTGCAAAGGTCCGGCCGGCCCTAGAAGAAGAGCAAATGAATAGATTCTTCGTCCGGGCTCAGGATCCCCAATATTACGAGAGTTGATGTTGATCGAGGGTCAAAAGTTCTCTGATATCATCAAACTCGGAGAAAGAATCGAAGAGGGCATCAAGAATGGTATGGTTACAAATCTTGAAGCATTGCAAGCCACCAATAAGGCTTTACAAACTGGTGGCGCGTCCAAGAAGAAAGATGTAAGTGCCGTGATGGTCGCACAGGGAGCCAAATCACCACCAAAATACCACACTTACCCATCGCCTCCACTTACATATCAGCCCATCTCGAATTACCAAGCACCCGCACCCTCTTATCCACCTCCCATTTACCAATCCTCTCCACCTCTCACATATCAACCCACCTCACCCAGATACTCTCAACCAGCACCTGTTTACCAAGCTTATAACGCTCAACCCTCTCACTATCAATCACCACCCACCCGTCAAAATTTTTCGAGACCCAGACCAAATTTTGACCGTAAACCTCCCAGACAATACACAACCATCGCAGAACCAATTGACCAGTTATATGAAAGACTTAAAGCTGCTGGTTACGTCACTCCTATCCCAGCCAAAGCTCCAGAAAATCCCTCCCAGTGGGTCAACCCCAACAAGACCT
>NW_017677826.1:24154-26806 GCF_001879085.1 Nicotiana attenuata
AGCATGCATCGCATTTTACTTTACTAGTTGATTTTCTTCCCGCATTGTCTTTAATTTCGAAAAGAGCTCCGATGTTTCAAACAGCTTTGAATTTAATCAAAGCATTTCAGTTTATCATATATATCTCGCTTATTATTTTCTCTATCATTTACTCTATTTTATACAGCATTACTATTACTTATCTTGACGATGAACCAACGACTGTGACTTGCAACGAAACAACGCAACAAAAGGACATAGACTCAGAAGAAGATGAAATACCTGAAGAGGTCGTCAGAGAGGTTGAGAATTTTGAGAATAGACCTAAGTCCAACCTGGAAGAAACTGAGGTCATTAATTTGGGAGATACAGAGAACGTCAAAGAAACTCGCATCAGTGTTCACTTGTCGCCATCAGAAAGGGAAAAGTATACGAAATTTTTAAAAGAATATGAGGACATATTCGCCTGGTCGTATGATGATATGACTGGTCTCAGCACGGCCATTGTAGCTCACAAACTGCCAACAGATCCAGCCTGTTCGCCGGTAAAGCAGAAGCTTAGGAAATTCAAGCCCGACATGAGTTTGAAAATCAAAGAAGAGGTTACTAAGCAAGTCAAAGCTAAGGTTCTCAAGGTGGTAGAGTATCCGACATGGTTAGCCAACGTCGTGCCGGTACCAAAGAAGGACGGGAAGGTTAGAATCTGTGTCGACTACCGGGATTTCAACCGGGCCAGTCCCAAAGATGACTTCCCCTTGCCAAACATACACATTCTTATCGACAACTGCGCCAAGCATGAGCTGCAGTCTTTTGTTGATTGTTTCGCCGGATATCATCAGATATGGATGGACGAGGAAGATGCAGAGAAAACAGCTTTCATCACGCCGTGGGGAATGTAATTCAAGATCAAACATAAGAATTCTACAGCCTACAGGCCTCAGATGAATGGAGTTGTAGAGGCAGCCAACAAGAATATCAAGAAGATATTAAGGAAGATGGTCGAAAGTCACAAACAATGGCACGCGAAGTTATCATTCGCTTTGCTGGGATACCGCACCACAGTCCGCACATCGACCGAAGCAACTCCCTACATGCTGGTCTATGGTACAGAGGCGGTCATCCCCGTCGAGGTAGAGATTCCCTCCTTAAGGATCATACAAGAAGCAGAGTTGGACGACGCAAAATGGGTAAAAGGTCGCTACGAGCAGTTAGCCCTTATAGATGGGAAAAGGATGAATGCAGTTTGCCACGGTCAGTTCTATCAGAACAGAATGTCCAGAGCCTTCAACAAAAGAGTCAAGCCAAGGAAGTTTACACCGGGGCAGGTGGTGTTGAAGAAGATATTCTCGCATCAAGATGAAGCCAGGGGGAAATTCTCTCCCAACTGGCAAGGTCCGTACATGGTTCACCGGGTTCTAACTGGAGGAGCCCTTATCCTCGCAGAAATGGACGGAGAAGTCTGGCCGAAGCCAATCAATTCAGACGCAGTGAAACGATACTATGTGTAACCACTTACGATTTCCTTTATGATGTAATTTGAACTACGCCTGACCTAATTCCCGTTTAGGAGGGGATACGTAGGCAGCCCTATGGGTTCGGTCACAATTTAATAAAAATTTCATGTCCCCCTATTATTGGAACTGGGGCAGAATTTTGAGGAGGGCCCTCAAAATTCCGAAGTCAGTCTTCAGCCGCTCATTGCCAGGGATGTCAGCCCAGTGAACTGGAGCAGAATTTTGAGGAGGACCCTCAAAATTCCGAAGTTGATCTTTCATCCGTTCAGCGCAGACGTCAGAAGTGCCAGCCCAGTAAACTGGGGCAGAATTTTGAGGAGGACCCTCAAAATTCCGGAACAAGAAAGGTTGCAATGCTTTGAACCACGTCGCAGTCGTTGGTTCATTTAAACAAAACCATTTTCTACTTACGTTATATTTGTTAAATCATGCATAACTATGATAGCTGCTGTTTAGCGACGCTACCCCAATGATGCACGACGACGGAAGCCACAGAAGAGCGAACTAACCTTTCCCCTTTACAAAATTCACGATTTTCTTTGGATGCAGGCACCCAAGTCACAAAGTTACCAAACATGTTACGCAATCGCATTGAACCGTCGCGCCTATTCGCATTTGCTATCCGCACGCAATGGCCCCAGCAGTCGCAATATCACGATCAGCTATCAGCTAAGATTTTTTTTTTTACTATTCGCTTTTATCTTATTGCATAAGGCTACTTTTTTGCCTTCCGAGACTAAACGTTGTCTCCATCTGCATTTCCTGCATTCCATAAGGCTACCTTTCTGCCTTCCGAGACTAAGCGTTGTCTCCATCTGCATTTCCTGCATTGTATAAGGCTACCTTTCTGCCTTCCGAGACTAAGCGTTGTCTCCATCTGCATTTCCTGCATTGCATAAGGCTACCTTTCTACCTTCCGGGACTAAGCGTTGTCTCCATCTGCATTTCCTGCATTGCATAAGGCTACCTTTCTGCCTTCCGAGACTAAGCGTTGTCTCCATCTGCATTTCCTGCATTGCATAAGGCTACCTTTCTGCCTTCCGAGACTAAGCGTTGTCTCCATTTGGATTTCCTGCATTGCATAAGGCTACCTTTCTGCCTTCCGAGACCAAGCGTTGTCTCCATCCTGCATTATCCGCATAAGGCTATCTTTCTGCCT
>NW_017677827.1:0-26797 GCF_001879085.1 Nicotiana attenuata
ATGCATCTAGTGAGATGGGTTTACATGTGCGTATTATTATTAATCCGCAACATGGTGTTGCGAGGTAACTTGCTCAATAATTTGATTTAGAGCATAATTTCCAGCTTTTTTATTCAAGATAGTTCATCTTGATAAGTTGGTTTACATCACAGTTGGTTTAGCAAAATGAATTATTGAGTGCCTCCACTTAATAGCTAAACTATTGCTTATGAGAACAAAGTTATCTATATCAGTTTGATATACGTTATATACCAAAATATATTACATTCTCCCCTCACAAGTGGTTCATGATCAGGAACCAAATAATTTCATTTTATTATTATTGATGTGCGGTGTATATTTTGATTAACACCCGCACAAAGGTGGATTCTCAAAGTTGAGGAAACAATTTTCTAACATGAGAGGGAGACATGATAAACAGTTGAGAAAAAGTTACATGGAATGAATTATCATTTATACATCTAGATCCTCGAATAAAATAATATGAACTTGAAGTTCATAAAAGGATAATACATCTGCAATATATTGCAAAGCATGCAAGACGCATTTGCTGACCCAAAGAAAGTAACTATATTCTCATTGCAAATGCTCCTATTAGAATAGGTCCTAGAAGGACAAAGTCTATGGTACGCTTAAAGCGTATAGACAAATCAGTTTCAAATAAACTTCTTGATAAAGAAGATGAGCAAATGATCCAAATGATCATAATAAAGGAGGCAAGTGATCTAGAAGATCACATGACATAACACTTCATAAGATCTCATGAGAGATTCAGGTACCTGAATATATAAATGAAGAGATCTCTATATTATGTTTTTATGAAAAAAATATTGAAACTGATATAAAATATTTGTCGACGACATCTATGATAGCGCTAAATATATATATGAGGATCTTAAGTCTGAAGAAACAATTCAAATATATATGAGGATCTTAAGTCTGAAGAAACAATTCAAATAGAATTGGTTTCATATGAAAGACATGTAGTTTTGAACATGTAGTTCAAACACTTGAAAGTATAAAGTTAATGGTATGTGCAATCAGTTTTCGATACCTTATATGTCTAGCATGACAATAAAACTTGATATGCATCTAAAGTCTATTATATGACTTATATGACTTAACTTATGTGGCAATCCATGAAGGATTTAAGTTGCTTGAAGTATATACAATTCTTGATCTTGAAGTACCACTTCCTCAGTGCAATTTGTGCACAAATGTTTCTTGCTATAACTATAGGCATGATAATATGATAGCAAGATTTTTTACCTCTATGTGAAGATATTGAACTGGCGATTCCAACAAGATCATATGAAGATAATTCATCTCTATCAAGAATGATGATTTCAAGGTGCAATATATTAATTCAAGTTAATATGACTGATTTGTTCATCAAATCTCTACCAAAGATCTTTTGAAGATGATGCACAAGATTGGGATGCAAATTCTCAAGGATGTGAATTGATGCTCTCATCAGGGGGAGTTAATACGCGTTGTACTCTTTTTCCCTTACAAGGTTTTGTCCCATTGGGTTTTCCTTGCAAGGTTTTTAACGAGGCAACCAAAAGGCGTATTGTTAGATATGTGTACTCTTTTTCCTTTTCTAGATTTTTTTTCCCATTGGGTTTTCTCTTAGTTAAGGTTTTAACGAGGCACATTATCTGTTGAATAGACATTCAAGGGGAGTGTTATAAATAGAGTTCTATTTATGATGAATGTCTATATTTAGAGAGATTCTAGGGTTTATTACATGATTGCTAAGTCACCATCTCCCTATAAATAGAGGGTTCTATTCCATTGTAATTCACCCCATATCAATAAGAATTCCATCTCTCTACTTTGCTCTGCAATACTCTTTTCTTCTTCTTTTATTGTTCATAACAGATTCAAATATGATTCCTTTGAAATGGTAAGAAGGAAATTGTCCCAACTTTTGCCGTGAGTATATTTTTTCCTAAAACTTTTGCTGCTCAACAAACCAAAAAGAAAAACGGAAAATCTTTCAAACAATTTCACCTTACCTTTTTGACTACCAACGGTACCAAAGGTATCTCTAACAAATTTTATTTGTTAATGTAATTCCTTTGAAATATGTTCATTTAAGCTTAGGTTTCTTTTTAGCCTAAAAATCCAGAATAACTTCTTTAAAAATATAATATCTTAAACATAAATAAAAAAGGGGAAAACTAATTTCCAAAAGAACAAAATTCCGTCAAATAATAATTTTTATACTTAAAAAATATGGAGCTTCTTTTTTGTGGTTATTGATTATTGGAGGGAACATGAATTCTCTTTTTGAAATACGTGAATTAACAACAAAAGAATTCCTCCATATTATTTCCCTCTAAATAATTTTTGCCTTAATTAAACCTCCTAATTCTATTAGAGAGTAATATGCTGTTCCTTTCTATAGAAAGATTAGAGAGAAAAAAACCCTTAAACACTAAAAGCACAAAAGACAGCAAAAAGTAGGTGCACATTTTTTATTATTGTCTGAATCAACTTGTCATCACTAGAAAGCAAAGGTCTAATTTCTTCCTATATCTCTGTTGCAAGTTAAGCATTATGCATTTAAATTTATGTTAATTTGTTTTAATTCCATTTAAAATTTAGACTTAGGCAAATTTTCTTATTCTTAGATTATCAGACATATCCTTTTTTTACTTTTTGGATCAACTTTGTTAAGAAGTTGCTACTAAGTATTACAGAAAATACATTTATATTTGTATTTATGATAATTTATTTTAGTGTCTTACAAATTCCTTATTTGTAACGGCCATGGTAAGAATGATTTTTGGAAAAAAACTAATCGCCTTGACTGAAATATCGTGACTCGGAACCTGTTAAGAGTTTAAGAAGCTGTCTATTGACGAAAACTCTGCTCACGCAACCTGTAGAGATTTGTATCCGGGTATTGTAATATGATTATTGTGTAATATTAAATTTATCATTAAATCTTTTTTTTACATTATATAAATTGTGTCTTGTTTATTCATATATTAGCTAATTCATCTCAATAATTTTTTAGAAGCGCAGACTGATAAGGAGAAAGAAATTAGCTATCAATATGGTGGCCATTTTGTATTCTCCCCTTCTAGAAAATATGTAGGTGGTCATTTGAAAGAAAACAAACATTGATGTGATTTTATATCTTCTTTGACCTATTGATGACTTAAAAGATTCTGTAACTTCAATATTTGTGAGGGGAAACAAGCTTTTATTGAGAGGTGGATAGAATTATTAGTGATTATGATGGGCTAGTTGAATGTCATGACGATGAAGATATTAAAAACATGCTTGTTAGTTATAGAATGCATAAAGAAAGGCCTATTGAGATTTATACACTGCTGAAAAAATGTATTTTTTATGAGTGCTTCTCTTGGAGAAAATAGTTTCTAGGGTAATGAGTCTAAAGAGGTTGACAGAATCAGTTGTAGGAGCAATGAATCAGCAAATTCAACAGGTAATCACTATTTTTATTGATTTAATTACTTCTATCGATATTTTTACCTTGACGTTATTTATTTTCTTTGTAGGTTCCAACGTTGTGAAAAGAAAAACTAGAGTCCTACACGGTGTGTGAAAATAATTAACTTACAAGAGGAAAGAATTACCGGTGAAATTTTGATAGAGATCATAGCTATCGGTGAGAATGCAAGCAAATTAATTTGGTTTTGGACAAACAGTTAGAAACCGAACTTGTTGCCCTTTAAAGGTAAATTGTGAAAAGAGATTGAGCAAGATAAGATCGACCATATGTGGAAAATTATTTGGATAGAAAAACTAACAAACTAATAATTTATAATATTTTATAATTCTTATGGTTTAACAAATTATAGAATATATGATTATAACTTGATTTGTATTTTTTTTAAATAGGAAAAAGTTTAATTGAATAATGCCGAGGGAAAAAAAGCGCAATTCTTAGCAAAATGAGTGACCTCTATAGAGACCTATGGTACAAGTTGAAGAAGAAGTATTTGATTCAAAAGCAAATTACCAACTTCGCTACGAAACAAGCCTAAACTTGTTGCCGCAGATGAATGAAAATATTTGGTCAATCTTTGGAGTGATGCCGACTTTCAGGTATTTAAATTATAAATTAATTTGTTTCTGCCTTTTTATTATTATGTGTTTCATATTTTGAGGATCTCAAGTTTATTTAGGAAATTAATTATGGGCGTGTTTGAGATAACTAAAACTGTTTTACTCTGATTATTATTTTTTGTGATCCATGGTTGGATTCAAATAAAATTAAGCTCTCTTTTTATCAATAACATTTTCCTTATATAAGAGCACCGATACTTTTATTGTCTTTGTATTTCATATTCGATTTGCTAGTTTTTATGAGTAAATCCAAGGCATATTAAGCTCTCTTTTTCACTGGCTTTTCTTTAGTAACTAATGTTCTTAATTTTGTTTTTATATTTTTTATTTAGAAGAAGAGCAACAAAACAAGACAAATAGATCGAAACGTTCTTGCCCTCCATATAGTGGGACCAAAATTTATGCAAGATTAGATACGAATGGTATGAAGCTGTAATAATATTTTTAGAACAAATTTAGAAGAACTATATTCACATATTTTATTCATTTAATGATAATGATTATTTTTCCGCAGGAGCAAGAAAATGGAAAGCTCCTTTCTCGTGTTGACGTTTTTATGGAATCCCGCAAGAGAAAAAAAGGAAACAAGTTGATGCTTTTCAACAAGATGTTATTGTAATGTCAATGTGTTCTCTTTCTTTTTATCCTCCTTTTATATTACACTTTGTACTTAATATTTGGTTGATTTGCATTTTTGATTGTAGGACAATTTTGACCAATTTAAAAGTAGCAAAAAGAAGGAGAATTTCTTTAAATGATGATTATCTTTAAAGATCTAGCAAGTATGAGGTGTGATAATATCATTAATTGAGAATTTATGCCGGAGGGCACTCTGTTATTGGTTATGGACTGTAGGGTTCGCTCGGTTATGATGGTGGTCCCTTGTGTGTTATGAGAAAGAGGAAAAATTTGTATGACCTTTGAAGGTTATTGGCTAGTTTGGTTATCAGGATCGACTTGAGGTTGGGGATGGGTGTAAATGTGAATTGGGCTCTATGTCAGTCCAGTTGTGTTCATTCAGTAATGCGCTCCTTATGGGGTAGTCAGGGTGTTATTTCAGTTGTCAGACATTCCATGTAGTGATGCATAGCACGTGAGAGTTGCGAGACGGCTTGAGAAATTTCTTATGTGTTGAAGATCCGTGCAGAGATGATTACTATGAACATGATGGCTCTTGAGATTCAGTCTGTAATATCGCACCCTAGTTGTGCTTGAGTTTGTAGCTTATGACGCTATATGCTCCTCAGGGATGTATTATGCACTTAGCGTGCTTATGACCGATATTTGGATGCTGTTGTTAATGAGCAAAATTTAGCTCGATGTATATCTCCTTATGTGAGTCTACGTGTGGATCGGTTGGCACCCGCATGGGTATGTTATTTGGATCGGTTGCACGCCGCCAGGTTATGTCGTTTGGATCGGTTGGCACACCGCCATGGTTATGTTGTTTGGATCGGATTGCGGCCGCAACAGGTAATGTTCAGTATAGTTTCCCATATCTGTTTATTGTATTCTGTTTCCTATTTTCTAAGGAGAAATTTCTTTAAATGATGATGATATCTTTGAAAAAGTACTCGGGGCCGAAAAAAATGGATATCTTCGTGGTATGGCCCGGAAAAAATATCAGTAGAATATTTTGGTGGTAGACCAACAAAAGTACAACTTATAAAGCAACTAGAATTGACCAGAAAAGAGGCAAATGAGCGTGTGGAAGAAGTTAAAAGGGAAGCTAAGGAACAAGTTGAAGAAATCAAGAAAGATATGAATAATCAACTAGCAGAGATGAATAAACAATGTGAAAAAAAATTTGGAATGATACTTGCAGCACAAGGTCTACAACAAATTGATACAGATCTAACGGTAAGTAACTTATTAGACTTTTATTACTATCTTTTTATATTAGTAATTTAGTATATATGTGATTTCTTTTAGGTAATATTCATATTAAAAATAAAATTTAATTTTTTATATAAAAAATACTTCATTGAATCATTTAGTTATTTGGTTTTTTTTCTATTGTTATTGCAGCCTGTGGAGGAGTTATAAAAGCATCAAGGTCGACGGGCACATGAATAATGTTTTTCCTCTTGTTAAAGCTTATTGATATGTTTCAAACGATGTTTTAATATTTGGAATGATATTGTTGAACCTTTGTTAAATTTTATTTATTAATATATTGTGTTTATTACGTAATTGAAGATCTTATGCTACAGTTGCCTGTGTGTTTCACTGTCAAAATTTGATTGTATTTCTAAATAGGCTTTATATGAATTATTGTGGCTAATAATGCTTGTGGCAATTTTTTAATTAGTAGCAATAAATTTTTAAATTTGTAGCTAAACATATATATTGCCACATAATAAAAACGTAGCTATATATTTTTATTTCCATAGCAAAAATGAAGAAAATTTATTGCTACAATTTTATGCTTCATGGCAAAAGAGAATGGAATATTAGCTATGGGTTTTTCAATTTGTAGCTAAACATATACTTCTACAATAGCCACGTATCAAGAACATGGCTATTCATTTTCACTTTCCGTAGCAAATGATGAAAATCATTTGCTATAGTTCTATATATTTCATGGCTAAAAGTATGGAATATTAGCTACAATATGAAAAGGTTTATGGCAAATACTTCAATTCATAGTTACGGAGTTTTTAAATTGTAGCTAAACATGAATATTATTGCCACGAGACTAAGCTCTAGAAATAGCCACAAAATTTGAGTTTGCATAGCAAATAAATTAAATCTTTTGCTACAACACAACATTTCGTGGCTACAATATGAAGATAACTACAAATTTATTCGTCGTGGCAAAAGAATAAAATCACTTGCTATAAGTATATTTTTTGTAGCAAAAACCTTTTACCATCATCGCTACAACATAAAAAGTTTCCATTGTAATAAGTATTAGTCCTTAGCCACTGATCATATAAAGTCTGTAGCTGACTTTTAGCTACGCTACATTTTGCTACGGAAAAAAATATTGTAGCTAAAGTATTTTGCCACGAAAATTTTCATATTTAGCTACAGTGCTTTTCATAGCTATAGATGCGTAATGTTGTAGTGACGCCTTGATCTTTGGGCCATTGCGGGAATCTCGCCTTTTCTGTTGCAAAGCCACAACGGCATTATCTCGAGGCTGGTCACGCTCGGCCTCAATATTCATTGAACACTGTGATCTCGAAGTCTGCCATTGGGCTCGGACCCAGTCTATTTCGGACTCGCTCTTAAGGTGATCCTCGAGCTTACGAAATCGGGTAGCCCCGATTTCTACCGTATACAAAAGGTTTCATGAGCAATTTAGCATTAGTGTAATAATATTGTTATATATTGAAGGATTTAATTTATATTAGTGTAACAATACCGTACCGTTAATATATAGAAGGATTTAAGTTACATATGTATGATGGTAAAAGCTTACTCCACCCAATATTTGTACAAACTTTATCATGCATGATTAAGTAGTAATAATAATTAAGGTGAAAATGCACTAGCAAATAAGATGAAAATGCATATTGAGTCAAGTTAATTCCAAGAAAAGGGTGTTTCAAGAAGCGTATGGATGATGTTAAACTCTGAAATTTACAGCTACTTTTTTCTAGTTTACGTTGGGGTAAATTAACTAGCTTTTCCATTTCTTGTAAAAGAAATTGTTAATTCAGAAATTTCCTCTATTTAACGCATTAGTTGAATATAGTTAAAGTAAAAACTTGTAAATGATCAAAAAGAGGGAAGTACGTAAATTGCCCATTGATTTCTTTTCTTCTGTTGAACTTAAACAGCCCACTTCAAAAAATATGTTAGATTTAGGGTTCTAGACCAAACTGGAAACTACTATCCAAGAGAAAAAACAGGAAACTATATTTTCTGTTAATTTTCACAACTGTTAATTAGTTCAATTGTGAAAAAAATTACGCATTGTATATAAAGATTAGGGAAAAACTAACTTGAGTCCCAAGCTTAACCTTCCGCAGAAATCAACACTTCTTTTCTCTCCTATAAATTTGTTTCCTAAATTTTCGTTGTTGGAATTAACCTGATCATATATCTATAAATAGTCCACTACAGCATTCACATCAATTAACTTCCGCCATTCTTTTAGGATTTTCTTTCATAGTTCTTGTCTTCGAACTTGAGAGAACAGAACTTCTTGTCTTTGCATATTGCGGCAATTACTATTGTCTCATTCTTGTGTTTCTCTATAAGCAAGAAAAAGAGACGACCATATATACCATGTCGACTGTACCAGCTGCACGCCGTCGTACCATGGGTGTTCGCTTTCACCCTACTGAAGCAGAGTTGATCAACTTTCTTAAAAGGTTCCTTAAGGGCGAGCCTTTGCCGAGTGAATGCCCTAATTTCCAACTTGCCGATATCTATGGAGACCAACCACCATGGGAGATATTTGGAGCTTCTGATCATCCCGAAGAGAAGGTTCGCTATATTTTTACTCGGTTGAAGAAGCAGAAGAGTGAACATACAAGGGTTCGTCGAACTTGCGCCAACGGGACATGGAAAGGCCAAACAGGTATTGATCCTATCAAGAATGGTAAGGGAACTGTGGTTGGGTTTAGAAGATGTTTCAAGTTTCAAACTAGTAGTAAAGAAGGAGAGCACAATAAAAATTGGCTGATGAAAATATTCCGTCGGGGATGATTTCTTTAGAGAAAACAATATTCCTAAGGAGGATATTGTTGTGTGCCGAATCAAGAAGAATATAAGATCAAAGAAAAATCATGGGGTAAATATGGAGGAACAAGATGTTCCAAAAATGATCGAAGCTATGTTGCATGGACCTGATGAAGATGAACGTCAAGTTATGTCAAGCAGCACAACAGCACAACAGTACAACCAGCAACAATATATCAAGCAGCTGATCAACATCAAGTTATGGACGAGACTCAGAAGATGAACGTCAACGAATACAATAATTACAGCAATATTAATGACTGCTCCAACTACCAACATGAGGAGGTCAATTAGGTTGATGATCTGCTCATAGGAATAGACGAGTTTGGAGATATAATCTGGTAAGCATGACTAATGAAGGGGAAGCAGCAGAACGAAGGGAGGAGAGACACGCATCAATCAGTTTATATATAATGTAGTAATTTTTATTGAATGAAGTAGTAGATAGAATTTACAGGAAAATAGAGCTTTTACGTTACAGTTTCTCATTGGTAACAAACTTCGTAAAAGAAACTAGCACCTAATATAACTTTGACATGATTTCCTCCTATATATTGTTGTCGGTATAATGTTTACTATCTGTTCCTGGTAGTAGTGTATCTTGTTGGTTTCACTAAACAAAATTATTTCTTGTTATTTAAGATGGTAGCAATATATATATATATATATATATATATATATATATATATATATATATATATATATATATATATATATAGAGAGAGAGAGAGAGAGAGAGAGAGACTGGTGCAGGCTTTTATAGTCAAGTTCTAATCTCTAAACTATTATTTTCTTCTACATATTCAGATGGGTGACCGAACTCCGAACTGATCCATATCAGGGGCTGTTAACGTTCTTTGATTATTTTTTAACTTGTAACCTCATATGATCAAATTAACAGTATTAAGCTTGTTGTTATATACTATGCCGTAAATTGTATATAAAGAAAATCTTATTGTTAAACACGGCTAAAGTAAACCAGTTTGAACCCTAGTCGCAAATTGTTCACAAGTAAAAGCAGTCCATTTTAAACTTTTTCTAGATACATTCAGAATACAGTGTAATTTGTGTAATCCGAGTATCTTCATTTTCAATTGTCTCCATTAATATTTTCCCCAAGTTCTTATAACTTGAATGGATGATGATGTCCCATATTAATATTAATGGCTTATGTTGAATTAACTAACCACGTCTTGACCTTGATTAAGATAATAAATATTTTCATAAAAATATTTGCTGCCAAAAGATTTGGCGCGCGATCTCCCAATCATGGCAACTGGCGGCAAACTATTTTTATTTACGTATTCGGACTAAGGCATATTCCAGTTGAGCACCTGATGTTTTAACTTCAATACCACACAAGTGGGGAGGGGTGATATTTGTGGTGTCCAATTTTTCGGCTAAACTGATTATGGAAGGACCTGGTTCTTCTAAGTGTTCCTTAACCTACTATTGCAGAAATAGTAAATGAAGAAAGTAAAGAACACAAATATTTTACATGGAAAACACTTGGCTCAAAAAGTGAAAAAATCACGACCTACTTCCCAGTAGGATTTTCCCAAACTCTCCACTAAATCACTGAGCCAAAAATTGCATTTACAAAATATTTTTGTAAACCTAGGATTAACACTAATCCCGTTGTGGCAAACAACCTCTAACTGTTGCGACAACTTCAAGTTAACTCTAACTTGAATACTCTGAGTACCTATTACAATTGCCTCTAGATAAAGCTGACAGGTACAATATGAAAACACCTACTACAATTGAACTAGAATAAAATACAGACACTTGGAACTGGTTCATGTAGCTTTAGGTTTGCTGACTTGAATCACACACGAACTGCTAGCAAAATGCCTTGCTATTTTGCTCTCAATTCCTTTTTAACTTCTGCGTTTGTGCATGCCTGTAAAATGAGAACATTCTGCGATTTATAGAGTTAGTAGAATAAAAAACAACTAGAGTCCTAATGCTACTCCTCCTTGGTGGAAGAGTTTTAATTGATCTCAACTTCTAATTCCTTCCCTATCTTGGACAGTGTTCTCTTTGAGTAAGGAGTCTTTCTCCTCATCAAGTATACAACCTTTTCGATCAAGAGATATCAATTATGCCAAGTTAAGTTTATCTCATTCACGTGCATCCCACATGCTCAAATCTGCCTGTGTCTATGTACACAGGGGATGGACATGGTTCATGCCTGAGCTTCCTTTGTCAATCTTCAAAACTAACCTTCACTTGGGCCAACAAATTTCCCCTTTTTGAAGATGACAAACTCTGTTCTTTTCATAAGCTTAGGCCCTGTTTCAACTCAGCTCAACATCAACACAATGTTAGAACATTTTACCTTTTTATCACTTATCAGTAAGGACCGGGTTCATTAGGTTATAAACATCACTTGTTCAAAGCACAACCTTTTCCTCCTTTTGGCATCATCGAGAAGTTGCATAAAAAATATGCGATACCCAAATTTTAAAACTTACTCATGGCCACTGGGGCTATCACAAATGCAATCATGAATTAATCATCATCGATCAAGCTAAGAATTTTAACCATCAAAGAAATATAAACAAACAATTATAGCAAAAACTAGTAGATTTCATTGATACTTGATATGATTCTTCCACAAAGCATGAAAGGAAATACTGAAAACATGAGCAAACAGAAAAACATCCCAAACTGGATCACTAAAGGAACTACATTAGGCTAGGAGCTTAAGGCTTGGAAGAACTAGGTGCGTGGTTTTTGGCTTGGAGAAGTTTCAGCATGTCTTCAAGAATTCCATCATTCTTCTCCATTTCCTTTGCCAGTTCAGTTCTAAGAGCATCTCTCTCAGACTCTACCTCAGCCAACTGTGTCTTCAGCCTTGCTATCTCAGCATCCTTTGCTCCACTCTCCTGCACCAAGGCTCTGACCTTGCTATTGACTGGTGCCTTCTTGGATGAACCAGATTTATTAGGAGTGGCATAGACCTTATAGTCACACGCAATCAGAGTTTTCGTCCCAAAGTGATCTTTGCTTGTAGCCACCTCCCACTTCTTCAGAGGCACCTGTGCAAGCACAACTGTGAGAATGAAGCCATAGGGAATAGCATGAAACTTGGTGCCACTGATAACCTTATCAAGAAGCTGGATTATAAATCCAGGCCAATTAATCTGTCTCCAACTATCTAAACACTCCATGAGGACCAAATCCATGAAGCTTGCAATGTGCCTCCTTTCCTACCTTGGCAGAACACACTTGATGATGAATTCGAATAGCACCTTGTGGGGTGGCTTCATCGCACTCTTGTACACAACCTTGGGCTCACTTTCCTCCTCATGATCACTGAATTTTCTGGTGATGGCAAAGGCAGTAGGAGGATTTTCTAGGCTTGGCCACTTAAGCTTTTTGTAGTCATTGTACCCCTCAGCAGGTACACCTAGAATTTCACCTAACTCCTTCATATTGAAAGAGATTTGCACCCCTTTCACCAAGCTGGTAACCCTTCCATCCTTCACTGCAGCCTTTGCCATAAACTCAACAATTTCATCCCTGGCCAACCTGCCATCCAGCTGAAGAACCATGTCCTTCCAGCCTTGAACTTCTAATTTCTCCAACAACAGCACCATGCCTTCCTCCTCCAAGTCCTTGAGGAGTCTACCCTTCAGAATAGTTCTTTTGCCAAACTTGGCCATCTTGTCCTTTTCACTGTCTGATTCATCTTCCTTTTCTTCACTCCATTCCTCTTCTTCAGCAATTTTTACTTGTTTGGTTTTCACTGCAGACCTGGTCCTTTTCGCCAGGGTGGATGGTTCAACAGACTTTGGCATAGAAGTAGACTTCTTAGTGGAAGTCTTGGCTTTCTTGGGCTTGAGAGTCTGAACCTCCACTTCAGCAATCACATCTTCATCTTGATGGACCAGGTCCATCTCATCCACATCAACAACCTCAACAGGCTCTCCCACCCTCTTCTTCCCTTTGTCCATCCTTCTCTTTTTGCTTTCTTCTAAGGCTCTTTGCAGCTCTTCCTCATTCTGCTTTAGCTGACTTCTTGTGGCCCTTCCTCTTATGGGAGGAATTTCAATAGTGTCAGAAGGGGCAGCCTTCCTTTTCTTGTTAGCCTTAGCAGTGCCAGGGGTCTTAGCCTTGGAAGTTCTCTTCTTCTTGGGGTTGTAGCTGTCACCTACTTTCTTCAATAGGTCTGCGAGGGTTTCTTCAACTAATAAACCAGGTTCATTTACTTTTTGCCCAAGGTTAACCAGCCCTTCAACGGCTTCTCCATACCCACTTCCCCTTGTTTTCTTGACACTTTCCTCCACTTTATCTGATTCTACTCCACAAATAGCCATTCTACCTTTATTAGAAGTGGGTGAAGAATCAACCACTCCGTTCCCCATTCCCTTTTCTTCACTTCGAACACCCTCACTCTCTATTTCTTTTTATTTTTATTTTTAGCCAACTCAGAAATAACCTCAGTAGTAGTATTTGGGCCAGAGGTTACCTCTTTAGTATCAGAAGACCCAGTTTCTTCTCCCTCAGTAGCAAACTTGAAGGATTCGTCAGAGCTCTGGGGTTCTTGGGCTTGGCTAGCTTTCAATTGAGCGTCTAATTTCTTTGATAATTCCCTCCCAGCCACTGTCTTGCGAGCAAGCATCTTTACTCTTCTTTTCTTAGGCTGAGGAGTGGTGAAGATGAGGAGCATGGTGGGGGAGTACCAGGGTTATCAGAGGGGTTAGTCATTTTGTGCTTGGTTCTTGGAAGAAAGAAGAAAGGTAGATTGAAATTTGGAGGATGAGAGAAGATGGAAAGTATTTTCGACGGTTTGAGAATTATGAAGAGAAGGTAGAGATAATGATGATCAATTTAAAGGGAGAGGGTAATTAATGGGTAACAGCGGGCTCATCAGTCTTTTAGAAGTCTAATCAAACTGAAATGTCATTTTTGAATAGACGGTGGAGTCTTCCCTAGAATCTAGGTGATTTAATTTGGTTAGGATTCTTTTGAACGGAACTGGTTCAATTTAATTGGATAAGTTTAAGAGAAATTTGGACTTAGGTAGGACTCTGATCATGATTCAAATATTATTATTTCAAATTATGCAGAGTGTAGAAAACATACCTTGTTATCTTAATGAACCAGGTTCTTCACTGATTGTGTAAGTCTAAATTTGCCAAAATAGAGAAAATATCATTTGAGACTAATGAGTCATTTTAACACATGGCACAAGAGTATACTATCGTAAGTATGAGATTGAGCAAGATCTAATCTACTTATGTACAAGATTTTACAGATTTTCTAACCAAACAATTTTTTTTCCGTTTAACCTTGAACTGGACCTTTAGGTGATCTTAATCATCCCTAATTCCGACCTGTTCCTCTCAAAATGATATCTACCTAAGGCTTTTGTGAAGATGTCAACAATTTGCTTGTCAGTGGCACAAAACTCCATGGTGATCAAGCCTTTCTCATAGTTGTCCCTCAAGAAATGGTGCCTAACATCTATGTGCTTGGTTATCTTATGGTGAACTGGGTTCTTTGTCATACTAATGGCACTAGTGTTATCACAAAATATAGTGATGCAACCAACATCAATTCCAAAATCCAATAATTGCTATTTGATCCACAACAACTGATCATAACATGAAGCAACAACAACATACTCAGCTTCAGCAGTAGATAAGGCCACTGAATTTTGCTTTTTGGTAGCCCGACACAAGACATGAACCAAAAAAGTGTGCCATACCTGAGGTGCTCTTTCTATCCACAAAGAAACCTGGATAATCAGCGTCAGCATATCCCACTAGGTTAAAATTACTACCTTTTGGATGCCAAAGATAAAGATCAGTGGTGCCTTTCAAGTATCTCAATATTCTTTTGACAGCAGTCAAGTGGGACTCCTTTGGATTTTCCTGAAATCGAGCACAAAGACCTGCACTGAAAACAATGTTAGGTCTGCTAGCAGTGAGATATAAAAGAGAACTAATCATTCCCCTATACAACTTCAGATCAACAGATGAACAGGTTCATCTATATCCAATTTTGTGACTGTTGCTATATGAGTATCGATTTCTTTTGATTCTTCCATTTTAAACCTTTTAAGCAACTCTTTCGCATATTTCTGCTGATGGATCATAGTTCCATTTGAGTTTTGTTTAATTTGTAAGCCTAAAAAGAAATTAAGCTCACCCATCATACTCATTTCAAATTCACTCCCCATTAGTTTAGCAAATTCCTTACTTAGTTTATCAGTAGTTGCTCCAAAGATTATATCATCAACGTATATCTGCACTTCCCCGAGGTCTTTACCTTTTCCTTTAAGAATAAAGTGTTATTGATTTTACCTCTCTTGTAGCCATGCTTAAGCAGGAATTTTGATAATCTTTCATACCACGCTCTAGGAGCCTGCTTGAGCCCATAGAGTGCCTTGTCATGTTTGTACACATGATCAGGACACTCCTTGCTTTCAGACCCCGGAGGTTGCTTGACAAATACTTCTTCCTTTAAATAGCTATTAAGGAAGGCAATCTTGACGTCCATCTAGTGAAGAGCGAATTCCATATAAGAAGCAAAGGCTATGAGAAGTCTTATTGCTTCCAACCTTGCAATTGGAGCAAAGGTCTCATCATAGTCTATGCCCTCCTCTTGACTATACCCTTGAACTACCAATCTTGCCTTGTTCCTTGTAACTGTTCCATCTTCATCAAGTTTGTTTCTGAAGACCCATTTAATGCCAATCACAGATCTGTCCCTAGGTCTTGGAACCAGATGCCAAACTTGACTTCTTTCAAACTGGTTGAGTTTATCTTGCATTGCATTTACCCAGTCTGTATCCTACAAAGCCTCAGCAATATTTTTAGGTTCAATAAGAGATAAGAAAGCATCAAAAGCACAAAGATTCTTTAATGAAGATTTGGTTTTCATTCCAGAGGTTGGATCAGTAATTATGTTCTCAATGGGATGAGAACTTTAGTACTTGTAAGGTTTAACAACCAACTTCTTCTTGATGTTTCTCTAGTGTTTTGTCGCTGAGGAACAGGTTCATGGACATGTTCCATCGAGGTATGAGATTTAGTTCCTCTTTGTTCAGTTCCCCCTGTTAGGTTGCCCTGAATAGAAAAACCTGTTCCATCACCTGTTCCTTCTTCTGCAGCTTCAGCCTGGGTTGAGATTTCATTTGAATTCTTACCAGCCCAATTGCTTCATCTTCATGTTCTTGTCTCTCAGAAAGAATGTTAATTTCATCAAAGACCACATGTACACTTTCTTCTACACACATAGTTCTTTTGTTGTATACCTTATAAGCTTTACTATGTGAAGAATATCCCAAGAATACTCCCTCATCACTTGTGGGATCAAACTTACCTAGGGAGTCTTTACCATTGTTGTGCACAAAGCACTTGCATCCAAATTCCCTAAGATGGGATATATTTGATTTTCTCCCTTTAAGTAACTCATAGGGAGTCTTCTCTACAAGAGGTCTAGTCATGCACCTATTAATGATGTAACATGCAGTATTTACAGCTTCTGCCCAGAAGCTATGGGATAGTTTACTAGAAAGAAGCATAGTCCTAGCCATATCTTCAAGTGTCCTATTCTTTCTTTCAACTACTCCATTTTGTTGTGGAGTCGTAGGAGCAGAAAAATTATGATCTATGCCATGCTCATCACAAAATTCAGCAAACTTAGCATTTTTAAATTCAGTTCCATGATCAGACCTAATTGATGCAAGTTGATTACCTAGTTGTTTATGAGTTTTTCTAACAAAGGAAGTAAACATGTCAAATGCTTCATGTTTAGATGTTAAAAATAGTGTCCAGGTAAACCTAGAGTAGTCATCAACAAGCACCATCACATATCTTCTACCACCTCTATTTAATGTTCTCATTGGACCACAGAAATCCATATGGACCGGTTCCATCGTTCTGGTGGTGCTTACCACTTTCTTGCATTTAAAAGAGGATCTTACCTGCTTCCCCCTTGCACAAGCCTCACAAACTTTGTCTTCCTTAAACTTGATGGTAGGCAGCCCTATCACCAGGTCCTTGGAAACTAATTTGTTGAGTTGACTCAGACTTGCATATCCAAGTCTCTTGTGCCAAAGGAGGGGATCATTGTCCAACACACTTAAACAAGTGAGTTCATTTTCTGAAAGTGTGGACAAATCTACAATGTATATATTGTTTACTCCTTTTCCCTGTAAAACAATCTTATCAGTGGTAAGATTAATCACAAAACATTTGGTAGAGGTGAAAGCTACCAAGTTACCTCTATCACACAATTGTTTGTACACTGATTAGACTGTATTTTATGCCATCTATCAAGTAAACATTCTCAATAGAGTGAGAATCAGTCATACCTACCTTTACAACACCAATGATCTCACCTTTATTCCTATTTCCAAAGGAGACATTTCCTCCTTTGAGGTCCTTAAGTGAAAGGAACTGGTTCTTGCTTCCTGTCATGTGCTTTGAGCAGCCACTATCCATGTACCATAATTGGTTGCTCCCCTTCACTTGGACATGCAAAAGGAAATCAGGGGTTAGTCTTAGGAACCCAAACTAGTTTGGGTCCCTTTCTATAGGCAAAAGGGTGAATCAGATTCTTTTTGGCCCATCCTAGCAGTCTATTTTTCCCTTGAACAAATATTTTATTCTTTTGACTAGCCTTTTCTTTTGCAGTACATTCACTTTTGTAGTGACTAGTCTTATCACAGTGTGTGCAAATTTTGTTCTCAGGAAGTGTGAGGTACTTGCTTTTGGGATCCCACTTAGGTGCAGGGGTCCCGTAGCCAAGTCCTCTCTTATTGCTATTATGGTGTTCATGTAGCCATGAAAGTGCATCGGAGGACCTGTTCCATTTACAGGTTCTGTCTAGCTCGTGCTTGACCTTGCTTAGATCCTCCTTTAGGACTCTTATGTGCTCATCTCTTTTGTACAACTCATCTTTCATTTTTCCTAGGTTTTTTTCTAAAGTGAGTTGTGTGCGATCAACTTTCTTTTTACCTGTTCCTAATTTCAGTTTTAGATTTTCAGATCTAAGCTCTAGGACAGTGGTGTCAAGTTCATGAACCTGGTTCTTTAACTCAGCATTTTTACAATCACTTTCACTAGCCCTAAGTTCCAGATTTTTGCATTTAGCTTTTAAAATCACACACTCCTTAGACAGCCGTTCCTTATCATTGTTTAGATCCTCAGATTCATCAATGAAATCCTGAAGTAACTCAGATAGCCTTTCTTTAGAAAAAAATTTAATCTTGTCTTTGAGATGAATTACACTTACCTCAGATTCCTCATCAGATTCTCCAATGGCCATAAGTGCTTGTTCATCTCCATCTTCATCATCTGAGCTTTCATCTAAGCTTTCTTCCCAAGCAGCAACCATAGCCTTTGTTGATCCTTTGTTCTTCTTGGGTTGAACCTGTTCCTTCTTCCTGTTTCTTCGTTAAGCTCTTTCCTTCTTCCATTTAATTTCCCATTGAGGGCAGTTTTTGATGTGGTGATCATTCTTCCCACACTTGTAACACCCCTCATTGGTTTGCTTTACAGGAACCCTTGGTTTGCTGTAGTTTCCACTTGAAGGACCCTTTCCTCTCATTAGGTACTTCTTGAAGTCCTTTGTGATCATGGCCATTTCATCATTTTCTAGTTCAGAACCTTCAGTGATTCTGAGTGCCAGGCTCCTTTCTTTCTTGGGTACATCCATCTTCATGGTTTGCCTTCTAAGTTCATAAGCAGTTAGATTTCCAATTAGCTCATCCAACTTGAGAGTGACAATGTTCTTTGATTCCTGAATCGTAGTGATTTTGCTCTCCCAAGTGACTGGTAGAAACCTTGTCAAAATCTTCTCAACTCTATCTTCTTCAGGGATAATTCTTCCAAGAGACTTAAGTTCATTTGTCAGTGTGGTGAACCTTGTATACATCTCCTGGATGGTTTCCCCTTCCTTCATGGTGAAATTCTATTGAGAATACAATAGTGTTCCTATGGACCTCTTCACTTGAGGTGTTCCTTCATGAGCCACTTGCAAAGTGTCCCAGATTTCCTTAGAAGTGGTACAACTTTAAATTCTACTGTACTCGTCAAGACCAAGTCCACACACAAGTCATTTCTTGGCCTTAGCATTCTTCTCCCATTTCCTCAAGTCCTCAGCAGTGCAATCAACTCTCATTTTTGGCACATTTACTCCTTCAGCATTCTTCTTCATGGTAGCGAGGGGACCATCAGTGACAATGTCCCATAGCTCATAGTCTTCTCCGATGATGTGATCTCTCATCCTATTTTCCACCAAGAGTAGTACCGGCCATTAAAGAGTGGTGGCCTAGCAGTGGATTGCCCTTCCAGTTTCCAGGTGGTGCGCTCATCTTGATCTGTTCCTAAGGTGTTAGCCTCTTCAAGGATACCTGCTCTGATACCAATTGATGTTTTAACTTCAATACCACACAAGAGGGGGGGAGGGTGTGATTTGTGTGGTGTCCAATTTTTCGCCTAAACTGATTATGGAAGGACCTGGTTATTCTAAGTGTTCCTTAACCTATTATTGCAGAAATAGTAAATGCGGAAAGTAAAGAACACAAGTATTTTACGTGGAAAACACCTAGCTCAAAAGGTGAAAAAACCACGACCTACTTCTGAGTAGCATTTTTCCAAGCTTTCCACTAAATCACTGAGCCAAAAACTGCACTTACAAAATACTTTTGTAAACCTATGATTAGCACTAATCCCGTTATGGCAAACAACCTCTAACTGTTGCGACAACTTCAAGTTAACTCTAACTTGAATACTCTGAGTACCTATTACAATTGCCTCTAGATAAAGCTGAAAGGTACAATATGAAAAATCCTACTACAATTGAACTAGAATAAAAGACAGACACTTGGAACTGATTCCTCTATCTGGTTCATGTAATTTCAGATTTGCACACTTGAATCACACACGAACTGCTTGCAAAATGCCTTGCTATTTTGCTCTCAATTCCTGTTTAACTTCTGCGTTTGTGCATGCCTGTAAAACGAGAAAATTCTGTGATTTATAGAGTTAGTAGAATAAAAAATAACTAGAGTTCTAATGCTACTCTTCCTTGGTGGAAGAGTTCTAGTTGATCTCAACTTCTAATTCTTTCCCTATCTTGGACAGTGTTCTCTTTGAGTAAGGAGTCCTTCTCCTTATCAATTATGCAACCTTTTCGATCAGGAGATATCAATTATTCCAAGTTAAGTTTATCTCCTTACGTGCATCCCACATGCTCAAATCTGCTCGTGTCTATGCACACAAGGGATGGACCTGGTTCATGCCTAAAATTCCTTTGTCAATCTTCAAAACTAACCTTCACTTGGGTTCTTTTTTAACTGACATATCTTGTTTTTTTATAGTAAATGCTTTTATCCGATGTGTATAATTACAGGAGGTAGCATATATATTTTAAGTGATTAACTTATCCACACGACGGGCGCTAGAGAACACCCGCACACAGAAGCTTTTTCAAAGTTTGAGACATAAGTGTCTAATATGAACATTTTATAATGTGTTTAGGTGCTCAATCGGGATAAGCCTGAGTTCGAGTATCTAAATAAAATAAACTAACAAGCTTAAGCGGCTCTTAATGTATTCTGCCCATACTAGAGAAAGGACAGTGATGGTGACTCCACTTAAAACCACATCAATGTATACATGTTCCTTTTTCCCTCCTTTACTCTTGATGAAGCCAAAATGGAGGTTAAAAATTAATTGGGGCCACACATTTACTGAATCACCCAGAGATTAATAACCTCAGCAACTCTCCAGCAAATCTTATTGAATCTTTGCTGTTTAAAATTTTGAGAATATGATTCATAAATGCTAAGCTGATAAATGGCTTTGATGTTGTTGTTACCCCAGAAAAGGGGGGGGGGGGGGGACTGTTCGATAAGAAATTTAGTTCTTTCGAGTTTAATATGTGCTCTCTTCAACTGCTTGATCCCAAAGAAACTTTGAATTCCTCACGTTTTTGTATTGGTCTAAATTTGGCGACTTAGTAATAACAGATTAGCAGGATCGAGGACGAGGTCGGCCATGACGCAATAGCGGGAAGTCGTCTTTGAGAGGATCATAGTCAAGGACGGGCGACTGGGATAAAGAAATAACGGAAGAATAGAAGTAGAAATAAATACAAGGAATATTCCTTTGGATATTCCTTATTTTGTACTTTTTAGATTTTCTTGGGAATATCCCTTATAAATAGGAAGAGATAAAGAATAAGAAGGGGATCTTCACTTTCTGAGAGAAAAATACAATGTAAAGGTTGACTTGAGAGAATATATGAAAAAGTGGTCTTGTTCATTGAATATATTATTCAAGCGCATGTTATTTGGCCTTTGTCCACAAGATCCAAAGATTCCATAACCATCCTCATTTCTCTTCTTTCCACGTTTCTGTCAGGGGAAGGAACCATCCAAATCATACAACAATTGGACGGTAGATTCCTCCTTATTATATTTATTGCCATTCTCTATATTTATTGCATATTTCTGTTATCATATTTACTAGCATTCATTGATTATAAATGGGCTAATTGACGCTATCAAACATCGTTCACCACACCAATTCCCTACCACATTTGATCTAGAATTAATTATTTTTAACTAAGATTCATCCTGTATCTCATCATTAATTAGTTTAACTAGAAAGTTTAACACTTTTTTGGTCAAACAATTTGGCACCGTCTGTGGGGAGTTTTTATAGTTAAAATTTTAGTTTCTTCTAGATCATAAAAAAGGGACAACCATCTTTTCCTCGTTTGCACGAACTAACAATGGCAGAAAAAGGAGATGAAAGACAGAAAGCAATAATGGGTATCACTACCAACATTTTAAACACCATCAACGAAGATGACAGAGGAGACGATGAGAATGTAACACCAAATGCTACACCCAAGCGAAATGATTCACCTCCCCCTCACGCAAGTGTAACCGCTTCACGCGAAAGGGGAGCTTCCACATCCACAGCCGAGGAAGCACCACCAACAGTGAAGAAATTATTGGAGGAGTGGCTGACGAGTACCCTAAATGACATACTCGACAAACCCGTTCAAAGGGCGAATGGAAATGCCGTGCCAACTGATACCACAACGACTACCGGTGAACAACCTGCTCCCCCAACAGTTAACACTCACACCGCAGTTGATGCAGGTAATGATGCACTGACAGCCATCTTAAAGAAAAAAATGGAAAATGAAAATAAAACACTCCGCAATTAGATGAGAGAACATCAAGAAAGGGTCGATAAGATACCGGGTGCCCCGAAACTGCTACCAAAATGGGATGTTGGCCGATTCGTTGAACAACCGTATAGCGAGGAGGCAACCCCACATACCATACCCAAGACCTTCAAAATGCCACCATATTTGAAGATATACGATGGCACCACAGACCCAGAAGGTCACATCATCCACTACGTCACAGCCTTAAAGGGCAACGACCTATCAAAGGAGCAAGTACCGTCAGTACTACTAAAAAAGTTTGGTGAAACCTTAACCGGAGGAGCCCTAACTTGGTACTCACAAATACCAGCACAGTCTATAATAACGTTCGAGGAAATGGCCGACAAGTTCGTCACCTCCCACTCCGGAGCTAAGAAAGCGGAGGCCAGGGTGAATGACATATTCGCCGTTAGGCAATCGCCTGGCGAGGGACTCAGGGACTTCCTCACTCGGTTTAACAGGGTGAGAATGAGCTTACCAAATGCATCGCAAGGGATGGCGGTAGCAGCCTTCCAAAAAGGGTTGAATAGGAATGGGTCGAGGGCGACCATGAAGTTGTTAAGCAGGCTCATGAAATACCCTCCTACCACTTGGGAAGAAATTCACAACGCCTACTGCGCCGAGGTGAGAGCAGACGATGACGACCTCAACGGTCCAACCCAATGTTTAACATCGATCCAAACACAGCCGAGGAAAGACCATCGTAATGACAGTCGAAGAGATCAGTAAGGCCCACGCCTCAACCGAGACAGGCATCAACCCTATGTCAAAATAGCCATTCCACCATCCCCTCGATATACGGAAGGGCCGTCCAGGCAGCACACAGGAACTCAGCGAAACGAAAGAGGTATGCCTCCATTCTTATTTGCTCACAATTTTTGTGTTTCTCCTTCAGAAATAGTGTACGCACTAGAGAATCTTGGCACAAAGGTGAAGTGGCCGCAAAAAATGAAGTCCGACCCAAGTAACCAAAAGTCGAACGTCCTTTGTGAATTTCACCAGGAGCGGGGTCACAAAACCGAGGACTGCATAGCCCTACGGCAAGAAGTAGTGAACATGCTGAACCAAGGGCACCTGAAGGAGCTGATGAGTGACCGAGGATGAGCTAATTTCGGTATCGAACGAGAACAACACCAAGGCCCTCCAAAGCCGCCCTCTCCTGCCCGCACCATTCAAATGATCATCGGTGGAGGCGATGAAGCAGCAATCAACCACATAAAGTTTACCACCACACACAAGCTAAAGCGGTCAATCACCCACGATCGGTATGATGACCTCAGAGAAAGTATCATCTTCGATAAGTCAGATACCAACGATTTGATTTTTCCTCACTTCGATGCTTTTGTCATTACTTTACATAGTTCAGATACTGATGTTAAAAGAATAATGGTAGATGACGGAAGCGGCGCGTGTATTATTCACCCTCGTGTGCTTGCCCAAATGCGACTCGAGGACAAGATAGTACCATGCTCTATAACACTAACAGGTTTTAACAATGCAGTCGAACGAACCTCAAGAGAAATAACGCTGCCCGTTCTGGCCGGGGGCGTCACCCTAGAAATGACGTTCCATGTCATGAACCAGGACACAACTACAACGCAATCATAGAACGACCATGGATACACTCCATGAGGGCTATCCCATCCAGTTTGTATCATGTAATCAAATTCCCTACCCGTAGGGGATATTCAGCATCTGAGGCGAACATCGCACAGCCCAAGAATGCTACCGCATTGCCCAAGATTGCACATTTACTCAACAGCTGAAAGGGACAAACTCGGAAGCATAGCAATTATCAAAGTCGGGGTCCGAACTCAACTATCAGAAAGACATTATCAAGGACCCCAACGTCGTGGAAGCCACGAGATCAACAATAGAAGATCTTGATCCCGTCCAACTAGGTAGCAACAACAGCAACAAAAAGGCTTATATAGGCCATAAGCTCTCCGAGCCAGGTAAATTTCATGAGTTTTTAATCAATAATGCCGATTTGTTTGCTTTTTCCCACGCAGATACGCCAGGTATTCCAAAAGACATTGCCACACAAAAGTTGAACGTCTATCCCTTCTACCCCCAAGTACGACAAGGAAGAAGAAAATTCAATGCCGCAATCAACGAGGCCGTCAGCGAGGAAGTGGATAAACTACTCGCTAACGGCTCCATCCGAGAATCAAAATACCCCCATTGGGTCGCCAATGTAGTTATGGTGAAAAAGAAAAATGGGAAATGGCAGATGTGCGTGGATTTCACCGACCTAAACAAGGCCTGCCCGAAAGACTCCTTTTCGTTGCCTTATATCGATCAACTCATCGACGCAACAACAGGACACGAGTGTTGAGCTTCTTGGATGCCTACTTAGGTTACAACCAAATCCTCATGGAGGAGGAGGACCAGGAAAAAACCACTTTCATCACCCATCAAGGAACGTATTGTTACAGAGTCATGCCATTTGGGTTGAAGAACGCAGGGGCGACCTATCAAAGGTTGGTCACCAAGATGTTCAAGGATCAACTCGGCAAAACAATGGAGGTTTACATCGATGATATGTTGGTCAAATCAAAAAAGAAGGAAGATCACATCGACAACCTGAAAGAGGCACTCGGTATACTAAGGCAGTACGACATGAAACTGAACCCCGAAAAATGCGCCTTCGGCGTAACTTCGGGCAAATTCCTCGGTTTTCTGGTATCACAAAGAGGCATCGAGGTCAACCCCGACCAAATTAAAGCCATTGAGGGAATACCTGAATTGTTAACCAGCAAGAAACAAGTGCAGAAGCTGACGAGCCGTATAACCGCCCTATCAAGGTTCATCTCACGATCCTCTGACAAATGCCACAAATTCTTTAACGTACTCAAAAAGGACAATGGGCTCCAATGGAATTCAGAATGCATCGAAGCCTTAAGAGAACTAAAGGCATACTTGTCCTCACCCCCGCTACTCGCCAAAACAGAACCTGGCGAGCGCCTCTTTGTATATCTGGCCGTATCAGAAGTCGCGGTAAGCACGGTGTTGGTCTGTGAACATAAAGGTACGTAATCTCCAATCTATTACATTAGCAAAACCCTGGTTGATGCCAAAACGAGGTACCCTCACCTCAAAAAATTGGCCTTAGCATTGGTTGTAGCTTCATGAAATTTAGACCCTATTTTCAATGCCACCTCATATCGGTGGTGACGACTTTCCCCCTACGAAGCATCCTACACAAACTCGAGCTGTTGGGGAGATTGACCAAGTGGGCATAGAATTGAGCGAGCACGATATAACATATCAGTCGCGAACAACGATAAAATCATAGGTGCTTGCCGACTTCGTCGCCGATTTTAGTGTCAAAATAATGTCCAAGGTCGAGCAGGAAACTTCTCGTACCTCCCCCCGGCTACCCGCCCTGTGGATCCTATACACCGATGGCGCATCCAACGCGTCAGGATCCGGACTGGGACTTGTACTCGAGGTCCCGACAGGCGAAGTTATCTGCCAATCCATACGGTGCCCCGATATGACTAACAACGAGGTCGAGTATGAGGCCGTAATTGCAGGACTTAAGCTAGCTCTCAAATATGGAGCACAACGAGTCGTCCTCAGATGCAATTCACAACTCGTTGTCAACCAAGTCACATGGACTTTCCAAATCAAAGAGCAGAGGCTACAAAAGTACCAGGCAGAGATTAATAAGCTGCTGCATGAATTCGATGAATGTCGACTGGACCAAATAACTCGAGCACAAAACATGTGATGTTCTACACGTCAATACCACACAAGACGGGGGGGGGGGTGATTTGTGTGGTACCTAATTTTCGCACTAGAAGAACCTGGTTCTTCTAGATGTACTTACTATGACAGTTTGCGGAATTAAGAGTGCATAAAATAAAGAACACAAGGATTTTTACGTGTAAAACACCTGGCTCAAAAGGTGAAAAAACCACGACCTACTACTTAGTAGGATTTTCCCAAACTTACGCTAAAATCACTGAGCCAAAACAGCATTTACAAAACTCTTGTAAACCTAAGGATTAAACTCTAATCCCAGTGTGGCACACAGCCTCAACTGCTGCGACACTTTCAAGTTAACTCTAACTTGAATACTCAAAGTACCTAATACAATTGCTTCTATGAAAGCTGAAAGGTACAACTTTAAAACACCTACTACAATTGAACAAGAATAAAAGAAAGACACAATGGAATTGGTTCTTCTATCTTGTCCAAGTAGCTTCAAGAATGCACACTTGAATCTTACGTAAATTGCTTGCAAAAAGCCTTGCTATTTTGCTCTTCAATTTAGTTTCACTTCTGCGTTTGTGCGACCCTTTAATGTGAGAACATCCTGCAATTTATAGAGTTAGTAGATGAAGAAATAACTAGAGTTCTGATGCAACTCTTCCTTGGTGGAAGAGTTCTAGTTGATTTTAACTTCTAACTCCTTCCCTATCTTGAATTGTGTTCTCTTTGATTAAGGACTCCTTCTCCTTATCAATTATGCAACCTTTTCGATCAGGAGATATTAAATACACCAAGTTAAGCTTATCTCCTTCATGTGCAACCCACATGCTTGAATCTGCCCGTTTTTGTGAACCTGAGGGATGGACCACTGGATGGACCTGGTTCATGTCTGAGTTCCTTTGTCAGTCTTCAAAACTAACCTTTACTTGGGCCAACAAATTCCCCCTTTTTGATGATGACAAACACTGTGCTTTTCATACACTTAGGCCCTGGCAGAACTCAGCTCAAACATCAACACAATGTTAGAAACATTTTTCCTTTATATCACTTATCATCAAGGACCAGG
>NW_017677828.1:0-800 GCF_001879085.1 Nicotiana attenuata
CAAGAAACTCCGAATCTCTGTAGCTGATGCTGGTCTAGGCCAGCTCTTGACTGCCTCTATCTTCTTTGGGTCCACCTGAATACCCTCGGCTGATACAACATGACCCAGAAATGCAACTGAACCCAACCAGAATTCACACTTCGAGAACTTTGCATATAACTGACTATCCTCAGAGTCTGAAGAACCACTCTAAGGTGCTGCCCGTGCTCCTCCTGGCTGCGGGAGTATATCAATATATCATCAATGAACACTATCACGAATGAATCCAAATAAGGCCTGAACACTCGGTTCATCAGGTCCATAAAAGCAGCTGGGGCATTTGTCAACCCAAATGACATAACCAAGAACTCATAATTGCCCATACCGAGTGCGGAAGGCTGTCTTAGGGACATCGGATGCCCTAATCCTCAACTGATGGTAACCAGATCGCAAGTTAATCTTGGAAAATACCCTGGCACCCTGAATCTGGTCGAACAAATCATCAATCCTCGGCAGTGGATACTTATTCTTGACCGTTACCTTGTTCAATTGCCGGTAATCAATACACATTCTCACTGACCCATCCTTCTTCTTGACAAATAACACCAGCGCACCCCAAGGTGAGACACTAGGCCTAATGAAACCCTTCTCAAGCAAATCCTGCAACTGGTCCTTTAACTCTTTCAACTCCGGCGGGGCCATACGATATGGCGGAATAGAAATGGGCTGAGTGCCCGGAGCCAGATCAATGCAGAAATCTATATCCCTGTCGGGTGGCATACCCGGCAGGTCTGAAGGAAAAACATCAGGGAAATCACGAA
>NW_017677828.1:4031-6836 GCF_001879085.1 Nicotiana attenuata
TCCCATTTCAATATCATTTGTGGTAGGCGTACCACCCGCTCCCATTTCAATATCACTTGTGGTAGGCGTACCACCCGCTCCCATTTCAATATCACTTGTGGTAGGCGTACCACCCGCTCCCATTTCAATATCACTTGCACAATACAATCTCGGCAAGGGAAACAATCAAATTAATACTCTTCCCGGCAAGGGAACAATCAAATTAATACTCTTCCCGGCAAGGGAACTATAACAACAAGTCAAACATCCCGACAAGGGATAGTCAGCTATAACCAATCCTATTCAACTTCTTCCTGGCACAACTAATACCAATATTTAGTCACAACGTTCATAGGATCAAACAAGGGTACACAATTATCAAATTAAGACTCACGGTCATGCTTGACACCGACGCATGGATACTCGTCACCATGCCCATACGTTGTACTCAACATAAACAAGTAGCAATTATGACTCAACTCCTAATCCCTCAAGCTAGGGTTAAACCAAACACTTACCTCGATGCTTTGAACTCAACTCAAGCCTCAACTATAGCTTTACCCCGTGATTCCACCTCCAATCCGCTCGAATCTAGTCACAAGTCACTTAATTACTTTAATAAAAGCTAAATGAATCAATTTGAATGCATAAAAATGAATTTTCCAAAGTTTTTCCCAAAAATTCCATAATCTCCCCCCGGGCCCACGTGGTCAAAACCCGAAGTTCGAACCAAAATCCGGTTACCCATTCCCCCACGAACTCAAATATATAATTTGTTTTGAAATCGGACCTCAAATTGAGGTCCGAATCCCCAATTTTTGAAAAAACTAGGTTCTACCCAAAACCCCCAATTTCACCCATGAAAATCATTGATTCTAAGTGGAAAACATGTTAAATGATGTTAATGAGTGAAAGAATTAAGTAAAATCGACTTACAAATGATTTGGGATGAAACTTGTTCTTGAAAAATCGCCTAAGGAGTCGTATTTTGAAAGTGGGGTGAAAAATGGCCTAATATTCGACTAAGTATGAAAATTGCTGGGCTGCAGATATGGGAATTGCGAACTGGGGTTCGCAACCATTTGTGGGAAATGCGAAGCTGGGTTCGCATTTGCGAACCCTTCCCAATTTGCCAGGCCTCGCATTTGCAATGAAAAGGCCGCATTTGCGACCCATTGAGTTTCGCATTTGTGAGAAACAAGATCGCATTTGCGATCAGTAGGCCAAGTCCCAGGCTTCGCAATTGCGATACAAAGCTCGCATTTGCGAGCTCGCAATTGCGAGACACATCTTCGCAAATGCGAAAATCACAGAAGAAGCATACCAGATTTTTATTAAGTTTAAAAATGCACTCCGACACCTATCCAAAACTCACCCGAGCCCTCGTGGCTCCAAATCAAATATGCACACAACCTCAAAAATATCCTACGGACTTACTCGCGCGATCAAATCGCCAAAATAACATCATATACATCGAATCAAGCCTCAAAACTCATGATTTTTTCCAAATTTTCATAAAATATCATTTTTTTTCCATTTTAAGTCCGAAACACGTCAAACGACATCCGTTTTCAACCAAACTTAACAGAAAGCGCTTAAACCATATATAAGACTTGTACCGGGCGTCGGAACCAAAATACGAGCCCGATGCCATAGTCTTTTAATCAAATTCCATTTCCAATTTCCTTAATTATTTCCAGAAAATAATTTCACACAAAAATTCATTTCTCGTGTTTGGGACCTCGAAATTCGATTCCGGGCATACGCCCAAGTCCCATATTTTCCTACGGACCCTCCGGGACCGTCAAATTACGGGTCCGGGTCTTTTTACCCAAAAAGTAGTAGCGAACATCAGGTAACTTCGTGCTGTAAAACGACAGATTGGTAATGAAAATGTTGACCGAAGTCAAATTTTGTCCAATTTAATATCAAAATTTAGCATTTTTGTCGCAGAATCATATTTAAGCCTTCCGGCTATGCGCCCGAACTGCGCACGCAAATCGAGGCAACCCTAAATGAGGTTTTCAAGGCCTCGGAAGTACAGAATGGGTAAGAAAACAGGTGATGACCCTTTCTCCACCTCTAAAACAACCGTTCGTCCTCGAACGGACAAAAGAAAGAAGTACCTGAGTCGGGAAAAAGATGAGGATAACGGCTCCGCATATCGGACTCGGACTCCCAGGTCGATGCCTCAGGGGGCTGACCTCTCCACTGAACACGCACAGATGGAAAACTCTTGGAACTCAACTGACAAACCTGCCGGTCTAGAATAGCTACCGGCTCCTCCTCATAAGACAAATCCTTGTCCAACTGGACAGTGTTGAAATCTAACACGTGGGCTGGATCGTCGTGATACCTCCGAAGCATGGATACATGAAAAACTGGATGCACGGCTGATAAGCTAGGTGGTAATGCAAGTCTATAAGTCACCTCTCCCACTCGATCAAGAATCTCAAACGGACCAATGAACCTAGGGCTAAGCTTTCCCTTCTTCCCAAACCTCATCACGCCCTTCATAGGCGACACTCGGAGCAATACCCGCTCACCAACCATGAAAGCTACATCTCGAACCTTACAATCTGCATAGCTCTTTTGCCTAGTCTGACCTGAGCGAAGCCTATCCTGAATGATCTTGACCTTGTCCAAGGCCTCCTGAACCAAATCCGTCCCTATCAACCGAGCCTCTCCCGGATCAAACCATCCAATCGGAGACCGACACCGCCTACCATATAAAGCCTCATAAGGAGCCATCTGGATGCTCGACTGGTAGCTGTTGTTGTAGGCAAACTCCGCTAAAGGCAAGAACTGATCCCACGAACCTCCAAA
>NW_017677828.1:8999-12072 GCF_001879085.1 Nicotiana attenuata
AGATTTGAAAATACAATAGTTTAAGTAAACAAGTATCAAAATAACGTGATCCTGGGCGGAAAGGTACCAGTAATTTAAAAGCTTAATAGAGCACGAATCAGGAAATTAGTGAGAGCCTATAAATACGAAACGGGTTTCCAGATAAAGGGATTTTCAGTAAAAGAGTGGACTTCAGAGAGGCGGATAAAAACGGAGTTGGGAAAGTTAAAGGGCTGAGTAGTATGAAACTAGTAAAACAAGATCAATCAGTTTATTATTGGGCCTAAAGCTTGCCTAGGCGTCGTGCGTATTGCCTACTTGTCTTAAAAAGGGTGAACATGCATATTAATTCCAGTTTTGAAGAGAAGACACAGTCAAACAAACTTGTGTTGTTAAATTAAACAGCTAGTGAGGCGTTCAACAATTGCAACCCTAAATAACATGATGTCTAATGCACATAAAGCTCCTAAAGCATGGTCTCTAAATGCAGTAGTAGTTTCATAACAGTTATTTGTTGATTACTAACTGATCACAAAGTGAGTATAACAATCTGAAAGTAAAGAGCTTAAGACAGGATATCTAGGTGTGAGATGCATGTCCTACACATGGCTTCTATTGCACAAATTGATAAGTAAAGCCCTATAGACATGTCCTCTACCCATTAATTAAACTAAGCATGCATAATCCCTCCCAATTTCACTATATCCCCAAGCAGTTGTTTACAAGTTATTACAAACCATGATAGCTGAATTACATAATGAAAAAATAAAAATAAGAAGCTACTCTATAGGGAGCCTTCAATCAGGCCCAATCTTCCAACCTCACTTCTTTCGAGTTTCACAGCCTTGAAAATGTTTGAGCAGGTGCAGTGTGGAATTACCAGCCTTGTGCATCAAAGTTCAATGGGTATTCAAAGGTGCCCAAGGCAAACGAAGGGGGGGTAGAACCTAAACTCTAGGAGTAGTGAGAGTGTGATAGAATTTTCTTTAAAGAAATTGAGTTGAAAAGCAGTTTTTTTTTAAAAAAAGAATGATCCATGTAGAACCAGCTTTGAAAGAAAAACAATGGGACAACTTTGACAAAACTCAGAACCAAAATACCTCATATAATTCCGGGCAGTAAACACAAACAAGTAAACACAAACAGGAAAAAGGGAAGTGGAGGCAAGTAGTTCACATGTAATAACACAATTGCACCTAGATACCAAAGGAAAGCACTTCAAAACTTAGACAGTCAACAGGTTTCAACTAAAAGGGCTCATGATCACATGCTGAGAATGTACTGGGGCTAGGGGGTAGGAGACAACATGCATTAAGCAAACCAGTAGGCATGCCGGATTAATAGAAGGATAATCACACAGGGGCATGCTAGTTGCAATAAGAACAGCAGGACCATAAGTAAAAGCATAGAAGAAACAAAATAAGGTGCAACATGTATAAAAGCATATTGTTTTGGATACTACAAATCAAATAGAGGGCATACCAGTCAAGGATGAGATAGTGTAGAGCAGTAGTGTGCAGGGAAGTAAGCAGTAGTATGCAGACCAAACAATCAACAATGTATAGAGCAGTAGAATAATGGAGCAGCCCCCCAAAGATCACTCAGTCTTGGCTTTCAGCTGACTGAATAATCATTAGTCAATAGGAAAGGGGGAGAGGATGTGTAGAAAACAAGAGAGAACACCAAGTATGCTTATGTGTGTAAGAGAGAGTTCAGAGCAATGAGCTTTGTTCGTGTTCGTGTGTGTGATGTGCAATGTCTCAGTGTGTAATGCAAAAGAGAATGGGGGTACTTATAGCTCTCAAATTAAGTGAAAATAAGGTAATACGTATAGACTGATCATAGTTATGGAAATAATACCAATTAGAATCAATTAAAAAGTCGGACTCCCTTCAATTAAGGAGTCATAGTTCAAACGGGTACAAATTGTATCAAATAAGAAAAATTATTATTGCAAGACTGGTATTTCCATAAAAGGAGTAGTAAAAGTGTACATAATATTTCAAGTAAGGAAAGTATAAGGACAGCATATTGTGCACACAAATTAGTTCAAAGAATCACGGATGAAATTGAAAATCACAGGGAATCAGTACTAAGTAAGGAGAGCATTTCACAAATAAGGAAGTGATTCAAAAATCAGTGTAAAACTTCTCAGGAAAACATATACAAATTCAGGGATTCGAAGAGATGCACAAAATCAGCAGAATATTTGGTAAACGATGAACAATTAGACCTATAAAACATGATAGGCATGAAAATCAGAGAACCCTAAGCAAGAAATCACAAAATCAATAGAAGGCTGGAACCCTAATAGCAAAATTAAAGCATGGAACTCGGAGAGTAACTAGAAGATCACACCAACAAGCACATAATGCAAACATAAACACATAATACTCAAAAAAGTCAGAAGATATAGTGATTTCGAAAGGGTTCAAGAAACCCTAGTTTTAAAAGAAGTACAAAACGTTGAAAACTTGAACAATCGAAAAGATCTAGTAGAGAGTAGTGTAAAACACAAAAGAATAAGTTAAAAATCGTTTAAAAAGACAAGGTTTTTAAGAAAATTAGGGTTTCATAATAAACCGGTGAGAGGTAAGGAACCTGGCTGTGAAACTCGTTAATAATGATGCTCGCAGCACCATCGAACCATAAACTATAGGAGAAAGGTCGGAGACAAACCAGGCAGAGCTTCCGATGACCATCTTGCATGGTGGAGGCTTCTGGAGTCTCGAAAATGGAGGGAATCAACAAGACAAGGTTTCACGGCGGCTGGTGGTCGAGAGAAGTGAGGCTGGAGGTGGCCGGAGGTGGCCGGAGAGAGAACCAGAAGGTTCTAGAGAGAAGGGAGAGCAAGAGTCAGTATAGAGAGAGAGAGAGAGAGAGACCGTCTCTGAAATGAGGGGTTTGGGGGGGGGGGGTTGTTGATTTTAATTTTGAAAATAAAACCTGGGCCATTGATCTCACTTGATCAACGGCTCAGATTAGATTAAAGCTGGACCGGGTCATTAAATCGTGGTATGGTTCGGGTGTATTTGGAGGACGTGGGGTTCGGGGGTTTTGGGGTTAGAAAGTTTGGGGGGTTCAAGTTTTGTGT
>NW_017677828.1:13828-26797 GCF_001879085.1 Nicotiana attenuata
TGCCTAGTCTCGGAAGGCAGAAAGGTAGCCTTATGCAATGCAAGGAAATGCAGGATGGAGGTAGTGCTTAACCTCGGAAGGCAGAAAGGTAGCCTTATGCAATGCAAGGAATAAAGGCGAAGAGTAACGAAATCTCTTGGCTGAGAGGTGATCGCTGACAGTTAGTTGTCCTTGTGGTTGCTGGGGATGTCATGTGCGGATAGCACTTGCAAGTGAGCGATGATCCTGAGAGTCGTATTCCTGCAAAATATGTAACCGGATCTGATGGTTCTATGTTTTGGGGTGCCTGCATTCAAAGAAAGATCGTGAGTTTTGTCAAGGGGGAAGGTTAGTTCGTCTTCCCGTGGACTTCGCTCGTCCTGCTCGGCTCTTGTTTTCATTGGGGTAGCGTTGCTAAACAAAACAATTTTGATAGTAGCCATGCATGATTTAGTAAAAAATATAATGTAGATACATAATATAAAATGATTTTCTTTTAGATGAACCGACGACTGCGACGCGGTTCAAGACATTGCAACCTCTTTTGCTTCGGAATTTTGAGGGTCCTCCTCAAAATTCTGCCCCAGTTTCTAATAGCGGGGGGAAATGAAAATTTTATTGAATTGTGACCGAACCCATAAGGCTGCCTACGTATCCCCTCTTAAACGGGAATCAGGTCAGACGTAGTTCAAATCACATCATAAAGGAATCATTATGGTTACACATAGTATCGTTTCACTGCATCTGAATTGATCGGCTTTGGCCAAACTTCTCCGTCCATTTCTGCGAGTATGAGGGCTCCTCCTGTTAGAACCCAGTGAACCATGTACGGACCTTGCCGTTGGGAGAGAATTTCCTCTTGGCTTCATCTTGATGTGGGAATATTTTCTTCAACACCAGTTGTCCCGGTGTAAACCGTCTTGGCTTGACTCTTTTTGTTGAAGGCTCTGGACATTCTGTTCTGATACAATTGACCATGGCAAACTGCATTCATCCTCTTCCCATCTATAAGAGCTAACTGCTCGTAGCGACTTTTTACCCATTCTGCATCGTCAAGTTCTGCTTCTTGTATGATTCTTAGGGAGGGAATTTTTACCTCGGCGGGAATGACTGCCTCTGTACCATAAACTAGCATATATGGAGTTGCCCCTGTTGATGTGCGAACTGTGGTACGGTATCCCAATAAGGCAAATGATAACTTCTCATGCCACTGCTTATGCTTTTCTATCATTTTCCTTAGTATCTTCTTGATGTTCTTGTCGGCTGCTTCTACAGCTCCATTCATCTGGGATCTGTAGGCTGTAGAATTCTTATGCTTGATCCTGAAGGTTTCACACATTGCTTTCATCAAGTCGCTGTTGAGATTGGAACCATTATCAGTGATGATTGACTCTGGGACGCCGAATCGGCAAATGATACGATCGCGAACAAAGTCTGCCACGGCCTTCTTGGTCACTGCCTTATACGATGCTGCTTCAACCCATTTGGTGAAGTAATCAATTGCCACTAGAATGAACCTGTGCCCGTTTGACGCGGCAGGCTCGATAGGTCCGATGACATCCATTCCCCAAGCGGCGAACGACCATGGTGAGCTTGTTGCATTGAGCTTGCTAGGAGGCACCTTTATCATGTCTGCATGGATTTGGCAACGATGGCATTTCTGAACATACTGGATGCAGTCTGTCTCCATGGTCATCCAGAAGTGACCAACTCGGAGTATTTTCTTGGCTAAGACAAAACCATTCATGTGTGGGCCACAGGTCCCTGCATGAACCTCCTCCAATAACCTGGATGCTTCCTTTTCCTCGACACACCTCAGTAATCCAAAATCGGGAGTCCTCCTGTAAAGGATTCCTCCGCTGTGAAAGAAGTGATTAGACAATCTCCGCAGTGTGCGCTTTTTAGTAGTGTTTGCAAGTTCTGGATACTCTCCTGTTGACAGATATTTCTTAATGTCATGGAACCATGGTTTTCCGCCTACTTCTTCCTCGACATGAGCACAGTAGGCAGGTTGATCCTGGATTTTTACCGGGATAGGATCAATGAAGTTCTTATCTGGATGCTGAATCATGGATGATAGAGTGGCCAATGCATCAGCGAACTCATTCTGAACTCTGGGGACATGCCGGAATTCTATCTTTGTAAACCTCTTCCTCAACTCTTGTACATGATGCAAGTATGGGAGTATTTTGGAGTTCTTGGTTGCCCACTCTTCTCGAACCTGATGTATGAGCAAGTCGGAATCCCCGATCACTAGTAACTCCTGAATGTTCATATCAATGGCCAGCTTGAGCCCTAAGATGCAGGCTTCGTACTCGACCATGTTGTTGCTGCACGGGAACCTCAGTTTGGTGGACACCGGATAATGCTGACCTGTTTCTGTACTAGAACTGCTCCTATGCCAATGCCTTTAAAGTTTGCTGCTCCGTCAAAAAATATTCTCCAGCCATCATAGGATTCTGCAATGTCTTCTCCTATGAAAGAGACCTCCTCGTCAGGAAAATACGTTTTTAGAGGCTCTTATTCTCCTACCACGGGATTTTCGGCAAGATGATCTGCCAGTGGTTGTCCTTTGATCGCTTTCTGGGTTACGTAGACAATATCAAATTCACTCAACAGGATTTGCCATTTGGCCAGCTTGCCCATGGGCATGGGCTTCTGAAAGACGTACTTTATCGGATCCATCCTTGATATAATATAAGTGGTGTAGGCACATAAATAATGCCTCAACTTCTGAGCTACCCAAGTCAGAGCACAACAGGTTCGTTCTAGCAGGGAATACCGGGCTTCGTACGGGGTGAACTTCTTGCTGAGATAGTAGATGGCTTGCTCCTTTCTCCCTGTTTCATCATGTTGTCCTAAAACACAGTCGAATGGTCCATCCAGTACTGCAAGGTAGAGCAATAGCGGTCTGCCTGGTTCGGGCGGGACCAGGACTGGCGGCGTTGACAGGTATTCCTTGATTCTGTCGAAGGCCTTTTGACAATCATCAGTCCATTCAGTGGTTGCGTCCTTCTTCAACATCTTAAAGATTGGTTCACAAATGAAAGTGGACTGGGCTATGAACCGACTGATGTAGTTGAGTCTCCCCAAGAAACTCATAACCTCTTTCTTGTTCTTTGGAGGTGGTAGTTCTTGAATGGCTTTGACCTTTGATGGATCGAGTTCTAAGCCTCGTCAACTTACGATGAACCCGAGCAGTTTTCCGACAGGAACCCCGAATGCACATTTGGCGGGATTCAGTTTCAAGTTGTACCTTCTCAGTCTGTTGAAGAACTTTCTTAAATCTTCCATGTGGTTAGTGGCTTTCTTGGATTTGATGATGACGTCGTCTACATACACCTCGATCTCTTTGTGTATTATGTCATGGAAAATAGTAGTCATGGCGCTCATGTAGGTGGCCCTAGCATTCTTCAATCCAAATGACATCATCTTGTAACAATACATTCCCCATGGCGTAATGAAAGCCGTTTTCTCCGCGTCTTCTTCGTCCATTCGTATCTGATGGTACCCAGCAAAACAATCGACGAATGACTGCAGCTCGTGCTTGGCGCAGTTGTCGATCAGGATGTGTATATTAGGCAATGGGAAGTCGTCTTTCGGACTGGCCCGGTTGAGGTCCCGGTAGTCGACACAAACTCTGACCTTCCCTTCCTTCTTTGGCACTAGCACAATGTTGGCTAACCATGTCGGATACTCCACTACCCTGAGGACCTTGGCTTTGACTTGCTTGGTGACTTCTTCCTTGATTTTCAAACTCATGTCTGGCTTGAACTTTCTGAGCTTCTGCTTTACCGGCGGACATGTCGGATCTGTTCCTTCAGCATTTTGGCAATCTTCGACCCTTTTGAGAAACGATTTTGGTCACTAGAGTGTAAATCTTTTCACCAGCTTAGCAATCTTGGGTGGATGTTGGTGACCATGCCGAATCTGGGGACTTCGTGCCTCATTTTCTGCAAAATAAAGCGTTAGTCCCTTACCCCACCGGACTCGACTATTTAAATCAATAATTAGCATAACAGCATTTAGTTCTCCAAATAAATGCACAGAGTATGGTGTTGTCCGTTTGGGTTCCAAGGGAACCCAGTGGACTTTGGATAGGCTATCTTAAAGAGTCATTATGTGGACAGCATAACTGACTCGACTAAGTTTGACAGTGATGCATGAACAATTAAACAGAATAAGGTTTCTATGGGGTGCCAGACCGGTACCCTTGAGCGGACAACTCAAGAGGAAAAGGCACGGAACCGTCGACTGCACCGCTGATCGACTGGTTTTACCGCAAATATGCCTTTGCCAAATTTAGGGGGTAATAATATTGGAAGAGCGCAACCACTCATTAAGCGTTGCCATGGTATTTGTTTGGCACAAATGAAATATGATGTTGGAAAATGCAATTACAAAAAATGAAAAAAATTATCACGTATTTTCACGTTCATAATAATTACAATAATGGCTCAAAATTACAACGGTATTGAAGGAAACAGTAAATGAAAGCGTTAAAGAAAACAAAAAAAAAATACAAGTCAGATTCAAATAAAGGCATTAAAAAAAGCAGTAAAGAAAACAGTAAAGTCACATACAACATGAAGTGGTAAAAGCCTAAAGAATCCCCATCAGAGTCGCAATGCTGTCGACGCCCCCTTTTTCTAAAGCAAAATCGGGTTTACGACATTTGGGAAGACAACTCTATTCCCGTTTGGGAATTGGGTTTTTGGATTTGAAGAGTCGCCACCTAATGATTAAGTGCATTAGGACACTAAGGATTTTTGAGTTTGAAAACCAGAGTTCGGGTAAGGGCTAGAAATTATCTCGGGGGAAAGGTGGTTCCCGGCCATGCTATGTTGTGACTTTACAAATAATCAATCAAGGCTCAAATAAGGACTCGCAATTAAATTGAAACTTGTGAAAGTAAGTAGAAAGAGAGCAGAGATTTGAAAGGTCTAAACAATTCTAAAGAGAGCAAACAAAGACAAACAAAGGAAAAGGGATCCTAGGTTTATGATTAATATGGATCACTTCAATGCAATACCCAGCAATCACTCCTCAAAGAGGTGTCGCACGTGATATTAGCGCATCGGTCATCATCTCCATATTCTACCCTTCCCACCCCGTAAAGGTTATTTAAACGTGTGGATTGGTCACGAATGCTTATTGCGTGCTATTACCCGTCCCGTCCTATAAGTCCTAGAGGGTATTTAGGACTATTATTCCTACAAGGTAAGGTCTAGGCTAAACCCTTAGGTTTAAAGGAAAAAATACTAGGCGACGTACATAACAAGTAGGACTACACATAAAGGAACCATACAAAGGCAAATAAGAGGCTCACAGATCCCTCACAAGGAAACATGTAATTAGCACGTCTCAAACACATTTAAGGTCTTAAAAGAACGCGAGTTTAAAGATCAGTTTTAGCAGAAGGTTTAACCACAACTGAGTGATCCAAAGAGTGTTTGACTTGCAGAAATACAACTAAAAAAATAGTTAAGTAAGTAAAGGTAAGGGAACTGTTAAAACATCGTTTGATAAGAGGTAGAGATTTGAAAATACAATAGTTTAAGTAAACAAGTATCAAAATAACGTGATCCTGGGCGGAAAGGTACCAGTAATTTAAAAGCTTAATAGAGCACGAATCAGGAAATTAGTGAGAGCCTATAAATACGAAACGGGTTTCCAGATAAAGGGATTTTCAGTAAAAGAGTGGACTTCAGAGAGGCGGATAAAAACGGAGTTGGGAAAGTTAAAGGGCTGAGTAGTATGAAACTAGTAAAACAAGATCAATCAGTTTATTATTGGGCCTAAAGCTTGCCTAGGCGTCGTGCGTATTGCCTACTTGTCTTAAAAAGGGTGAACATGCATATTAATTCCAGTTTTGAAGAGAAGACACAGTCAAACAAACTTGTGTTGTTAAATTAAACAGCTAGTGAGGCGTTCAACAATTGCAACCCTAAATAANCAAACTTCTCCATCCATTTCTGTGAGTATAAGGGCTCCTCCTGTTAGGACCCAGTGAACTATGTACGGGCCTTGCCAGTTACGAGAGAACTTTCCTTTGGCCTCATCTTGATGCGGAAAAATCTTCTTCAGCACCAGCTGCCTCGGTGTGAATTGTCTCGGCTTGACTCTTTTGTTGAAAACTCTGGACATCCTGTTCTGATACAATTGACCATGGCAAACAGCATTCAGTCTTTTCCCGTCTATAAGGGCTAACTGCTCATAGCGACTTTTTACCCATTCTACATCTTCAAGTTCCGCTTCCTGTATAATCCTCAGGGAGGGAATCTCTACCTCGGCTGGGATGACTGCTTCGGTACCGTAAACCAACATATAGGGAGTTGCCACAGTTGATGTGTGGACTGTGGTACGATATCCCAATAAAGCAAAGAATAGCTTTTCGTGCCACTGCTTGTGTTTCTCTATCATTTTCCTTAGTATCTTCTTGATGTTCTTATTGGGCGCTTTTACAGCTCCATTCATCTGAGGTCTGTAGGCTATAGGGTTCTTGTGCTTGATCTAGAACGTCTCACACATTGTTTTTATCAGATCACTGTTGAGATTGGAACCATTATCAGTGATGATTGACTCTAGGATGCCGAACCGGCAAATGATACGGTCGCGGACAAAGTCTGCCACAACCTTCTTGGTCACTGCCTTATATGATGCTGCTTCAACCCATTTGGTGAAATAATCAATTGCCACTAGAATGAACCTGTGCCGTTTGATGCGGCAGGCTCGATAGGCCCGATGACATCCATTCCCCAAGCGGCGAATGGCCATGGTGAGCTTGTTGCATTAAGCTCGTTAGGAGGCACCTTTATCATGTCTGTATGAATCTGGTAGCGATGGCACTTTCGAACATACTGGATGCAGTCCATCTCCATAGTCATCCAAAAATAACCAGCTCAGAGTATTTTCTTGGCTAAGACGAAACCATTCATGTGAGGGCCACAGGTCCCTACATGAACCTCTCCCAACAACCTGGATGCTTCCTTTGCTTCGACACATCTTAGTAATCCCAAATTGGGAGTCCTCCTATACAGGATTCCTCCGCTATGAAAGAAGTGATTGGATAGCCTCCACAGTGTGCGCTTCTGAGTAGTGTTTGCAAATTCTGGGTATTCTCCTGTTTCCAGATATTTCTTAATGTCATGAAACCATGGTTTTCCATCTGCTTCTTCCTCGACGTGAGCACAGTAGGCGGGTTGATCCTGGGTTTTCACTGGGATAGGATCAATGAAGTTCTTATACGGATGTTGAATCATGGATGATAGAGTGGCCAATGCATCGGCGAACTCATTCTGGACTATGGGGACATGCCGGAATTCTGTCTTTGTAAACCTCTTCCTCAACTCCTGTACATGATGCAAATACGGGAGTATTTTGGAGTTCTTGGTTTCCCATTCTTCTCGAACCTGATGTATGAGCAAGTCTGAATCCCCGATCACTAGTAACTCTTGAATGTTCATATCAATGGCCAGCTTGAGCCCTAAGATGCAGGCTTCGCACTCGGCCATGTTGTTGGTGCATGGGAACCTGAGTTTGGCGTACACCGGATAATGCTGACCTGTTTCTGATACTAGAACTGCTCCTATGCCAACTCCTTTAAAGTTTGTTGCTCCATCGAAAAACATTCTCCAGCCATCATAGGATTCTGCAATGTCTTCTCCTATGAAAGAGACCTCCTCGTCAGGAAAATACGTCTTTAGAGGCTCGTATTCTCCGTCCACGGGATTTTCGGCAAGATGATCTGCCAGTGCTTGTCCTTTGATAGCTCTCTGGGTCACGTAGACAATATCAAATTCACTCAGCAGGATTTGCCCTTTGGCTAGCTTGCCAGTGGGCATGGGCTTCTGAAAGATATATTTCAGCGGATCCATTCTTGATATGAGGTAAGTGGTATAGGCACAGAAATAGTGCCTCAACTTCTGAGCCACCCAAGTCAGAGCACAATAGGTGTGTTCTAATAGAGAGTACCGGGCCTCATATGGAGTGAACTTCTTGCTGAGGTAATAGATGGCTTGCTCCTTTCTCCCTGTTTCGTCGTGTTGCCCCAGAACACAACCGAATGCTCCATCCAATACTGCAAGGCAGAGCAAGAGCGGTCTGCCCGGTTCGGGCGGAACCAGAACTGGCGGCGTTGACAGGTATTCCATGATTCTGTCGAAGGCTTTTTGACAATCATCAGTCCATCTAGTGGCGGCGTCCTTCTTCAACATTTTAAAGATTGGTTCACAAATGACAGTAGACTGGGCTATGAACCGGCTGATGTAGTTGAGTCTNCACACAGGGGCGATGCTAGTTGCAATAAGAACAGCAGGACCATAAGTAAAAGCATAGAAGAAACAAAATAAGGTGCAACATGTATAAAAGCATATTGTTTTGGATACTACAAATCAAATAGAGGGCATACCAGTCAAGGATGAGATAGTGTAGAGCAGTAGTGTGCAGGGAAGTAAGCAGTAGTATGCAAACCAAACAATCAACAATGTATAGAGCAGTAGAATAATGGAGCAGCCCCCCAAAGATCACTCAGTCTTGGCTTTCAGCCGATTGAATAATCAGTAGTCAACAGGAAAGTGGGAGAGGATATGTAGAGAACAAGAGAGAACACCAAGTATGCATATGTGTGTAAGAGAGAGTTCAGAGCAATGAGCTTTGTTCGTGTTCGTGTGTGTGATGTGCAATGTCTCAATGTGTAATGCAAAAGAGAATGGGGGTACTTATAGCTCTCAAATTAAGTGAAAATAAGGTAATACGTATAGACTGATCATAGTTATGGAAATAATACCAATTAGAATCAATTAAAAACTCGGACTCCCTTCAATTAAGGAGTCATAGTTCAAACGGGTACAAATTGTATCAAATAAGGAAAATTATTATTGCAAGACTGGTATTTCCATAATAGGAGTAGTAAAAGTATACATAATATTTCAAGTAAGGAAAGTATAAGGACAACATATTGTGCACACAAATTAGTTCAAAGAATCACGGATGAAATTGAAAATCACAGGGAATCAGTAGTAAGTAAGGAGAGCATTTCACAAATAAGGAAGTCATTCAAAAATCAGTGTAAAACTTCTAAGGAAAACATATACAAATTCAGGGATTCGAAGAGATGCACAAAATCAGCAGAATATTTGGTAAACGATGAACAATTAGACCTATAAAACACAATATGCATGAAAATCAGAGAACCCTAAGCAAGAAATCACAGAATCAATAGAAGGCTGGAACCCTAATAGCAAAATTAAAGCATGGAACTCGGAGAGTAACCAGAAGATCACACCAACAAGCACATAACGCAAACATAAACACATAATACTCAAAAAAAATCAGAAGATATAGTGATTTCGAAAGGGTTCAAGAAACCCTAGTTTTAAAAGAAGAACAAAACGTTGAAAACTTGAACAATCGAAAAGATCTAGTAGAGAGTAGTGTAAAACACAAAAGAATAAGTTAAAAATTGTTTAAAAAGACAAGGTTTTTAAGAAAATTAGGATTTCGTAATAAACCCAGTGAGAGGTAAGGAACCTGGCTGTGAAACTCGTTAATAATGATGCTCGCAGCACCATCGAACCATAAACCATCGGAGAAAGGTCGGAGACAAACCAGGCAGAGCTTCCGATGACCATCTTGCATGGTGGAGGCTTCTGGAGTCTCGAAAATGGAGGGAATCAACAAGACAAGGTTTCACGGCGGCTGGTGGTCGAGAGAAGTGAGGCTGGAGATGGTCGGAGAGGCAGTGGATTCATCGGAGACGAGAGAGAGAACCAGAAGGTTCTAGAGAGAAGGGAGAGCAAGAGTCAGTATAGAGAGAGAGAGAGAGAGAGAGATCGACCGTCTCTGAAATGAGTGGTTTGGGGGGTTGTTGAATTTAATTTTGGAAATAAAACCTGGGCCGTTGATCTCACTTGATCAACGGCTCAGATTAGATTAAAGCTGGACCGGGTCATTAAATCGGGTATGGGTCGGGTGATTTGAGGACCGGGTCGGGGGTTTTGGGGTTGAAATTGGGGGTTCAATTTGTGGTTAAAATTTGAATGTAAAGGGGTTATAATTGAAATAAACGAGGCTAAATGTTAAACAGCCATTTCTTCCCTTTTTATTTTAATAAAAATAGTTAAAATAGTTTTAAAAACCAATTAAAAGCACTAAATTGATTAATAACATATAAATGTTAAATAAAAAATACTGGGAGCGATTTTGTAATTACAAAATACTATTAATCGGAAAATAGGCTATAATTGCAATTATAGCAATTTAGTTTTAAAAATACCAAAAAAATTATATAAAATATGCAAAAAAATCACCTTAATTATATCTGGGTGTAAATATGAGAATAAGATAAATTATTCACCAAAAATGATAGTCTGGAAATAATTATTGAATTTTGTACTATTAAAATAGACAACAAAGTGATTTTAAAAAATCTTTAAAATAAGGAAAAAAATACCAAAACTCTTGAGTATGCTTATATATGCATGTACATACTATTTTGAGAATATTTTGAGTCTATATAAAAATACATAGGGAAAAATTGGGTATCAACACCAGTCCATCCCCAATATAATATCAAAGTCGACCATATCTAAAAGCAACAGATCTACACGAGTCTCCAGACCCCCAATCACCACAACACAAGAGCGATGGACTCGATCAACCACGATGGAATCACCCACCGGCGTAGACACATAAACAGGAATACCCAATGCATCACTAGGCATGATCAAATACGGGGCAAAATAGGATGGCACATATGAATACGTAGACCCCGGATCAAACAACACTGAAGCATCTCCATCACAAACCAGAACCGTACCTGTAATAACCGCATCTGAAGCCTCTGCCTCGGGCCTAGCCTGAAGAGCATAACATCGGGGCTGGGCCCCACGACTCTGATCTACCTCTCTGGGACGGCCTGCTGCTGGCTGGCCTCCATCTCTGGCGGTCTGAGCTCCACCTCTATGACCTCTACCTCCACCTCTAGTACCTCTACCCCCGCCTCTAGCTGGCTGGGCGGCCTGTGGAACATCTGGTGCCTGAATCATAGGAAGGGGACCCTGCTGCTGAGAACTGCTTAAAGCTCGAGGGCAATACCTAGCAATGTGCCTCGTGTCGCCACAAGTAAAACAAGCCCTCAGCTGCTGAGTCTGCTGGCCCTGTCGACCTGAATGACCACCACGGAAACTCTGGAGCGGTAGCGCACTGATAGGAGCTGGCGGTGCACTGAATGGCTGCTGATCAGAATAATGCCCACGGAAACCACGATCACCTGGGGCACCCTGAGAAACCTGGAGGGCTGACTGGAAAGGCCTAGAAGGCTGACCCCTATCATAAGAATCTCTGCCTCCAGATGAGGCACCACTGAATCGGCCTGACTGACGGGGTCTCTTGTCTGCTCTATGACCACCCCCCTGTGGCAATACCATCTCGATCCTCCGGGCCACATTGGCCGCCTCCTGAAAAGTGATGTCACTCCCCGCCTCTCTAGCCATCTGGAGACGAATAGGCTGAATGAGTCCATCAATAAACCGTCTCACTCTCTCCCTCTCAGTGGGGAGTATGACAATAGCATGGCGTACCAACTCAATAAACCTGGTCTCGTACTGGGTGACTGACATGGATCCCTGATGGAGACGCTCGAACTGCCTCCGATAGGCCTCACGCTGTGTGATAGGGAGAAACTTCTCCAGAAACAACACTGAAAACTGATCCCATGTCACGGTTGGAGACCCTGCTGGTCTAGCTAAACAGAAATCCCTCCACCAAGTCTTGGCGGATCCAGATAGGCGAAATGTAGCAAAGTCCACTCCATTAGACTCAACAATACCCATGTTCCGAAGAACCTCGTGGCAGCTGTCCAAATAATCCTGAGGATCCTCGGTAGATGCACCGCTGAAAGTAGTAGTGAAGAGCTTGGTAAACCTGTCCAATCTCCACAAAGCATCGGCAGACATAGCTGCCCCATCATCGGCCTGGGCTACCACACCCGGCTGAGCTGCTCCAACTGGCTGAACTGTTGGAGTCTGAATCGGGGAAAATCCCTGCTCCGGAGTACGAGTAGCAGCAGTCTGAGCCCCTCCTCCAGCCTGAGAGACGGCTGGTGCTACAGGAAGCAAACCTGCTCGGGTGACGCTCTCCGTGAGGCCCACCAATCGGACTAGAGCATCCTGAAGAACTGTGGTAGCAATAAACCCCTCTGGGACCTGAGCTGGGCCCACCGAAACTGCTGGGGCTGGGGCCGGAACCTCCTCGTCGAAGTCAACCTGAGGCTCCGCCACTGGTGCTGCTGCTCGGGGCTGAGCTCTGCCCCTACCTCGGCCTCTAGCACGGCCTCGTCCTCGCCCTCTGCCCCTAGCGGGAGCTGCCTGGGGCTCGGACTGCTGATCGATAGATGAGAAAGAGCGTGTTCTCGCCATCTGCGAGAGAACAGAGTAGAAATTCAATTAGCATTTGAGGAAAAAATTAGCACGACAAGAAAGAACCAATGTAGATTTTCCTAACTCTGTAGCCTCTAGGGGATAAATACAGACGTCTCCGTACCGATCCCTCAGACTCTACTAAGTTTGTCCGTGAGTTGTGAGACCTATGTAACCTAGAGCTCTGATACCAACTTGTCACGACCCGAATTTCCCACCCTCGGGAATCGTGATGGCGCCTACTAATGAGAGCTAGGCAAGCCAAATTTATTTACTTGTCCATTAATAACCTAATCCATTTAAAAAATTCACGACAATAATTACAAAAGCAACGAAATTCAGAAATAAGCGGAAGTCTTAACATTTTATAAAACTGAATAAAAATGCGGAAAGTTCAACAAAATCCTCTACCCAAGACTGGTGTCACTATACTCACGAATTGCTAAGAATACTACATACAAACGTCTGAAAGAGAATATAAGTTGTTTGTCTCGATTGCAATGAGATAACAGATAAAAATAAAGGATAAAGGAGACGCCGGGCCTGCGGACGCCTTCAAGGCTACCTCGGG
>NW_017677829.1:0-21083 GCF_001879085.1 Nicotiana attenuata
AAACTCTCATGCATAGACACATCAACTGAAACCAGCGTAAAATGGACTGTACAAGAAAGGAAAAGAAAGACAAAAATGAAAACTATCAGGAATGAAAAAGAGGGAAATTGTATTTCATTAATATTTAAGATAACAAGGTTTAACTCATCCAAACGGACGTAACATAGCATCCGAATTACAACCTTGGAAATAATCCATATTAAACTGAAAGGAAATCAAAACTAACTACCAAGACTCCCTCCGGGTAGGAAGGGGAGTTGCTTCCCAATTGTTAAGCTTTGCCTGGGGCCCCACGAACTGAACATCTCCCTTGCTTGGACCTTCTCCGGCCTCCAACACATTCACCTCATAAAACAGCTTTTTGAACCTCTCAATCAGCTCCTTGTCGGGATCAACCACACCACTGGGCAGCCGTTGCTAGGCGTTTCTTAGTACCAGGCCTGACAAAGGAACGGGAAAGGCGGGGGATAGGTTTTCGAAGGGTCCATGCTTTCTTTTTCATTTTCCTAGCTCGCCTTATGTCTGCAGCAGTGGGCTTGAAGCCTAAGCCAAAAGTATCCGGGTTTGCAGGAAGAGATACTGGCTGTACGATGCCTTGTAAAGAAGCACCCAAGCCCTTTCCAGGTACAAATCCGTTCTTCAGCATTTCCGACACAACCATGACGGATGCAGCAGCTACCTTTGGCACAGGAATACACTTCTCTTCCGGGATCTTCTCAACCGATACCGTATACCCATGGGCCTTTTCATCCTCAGCTTCTATAAAAGGCACAATGGCATCACCCATAGTACACGAACTATCTTCCCCATGCACCACAATCTCTTGACTGTCCCACTCGAATTTAATCATCTGGTGCAAGGTAGATGGCACTGCCTTTGCTGCGTGGATCCAGGGCCGACCTAACAAGAGATTGTAAGAGACGGCCATATTAAGCACCTAGAACTCCATAGTAAATTCAACCGGACCTATCGTCAGTTCCAACACTATATCCCCAACTGTATCCTTTCCTCCTCCATCAAATCCTCGCACGCAAATACTATTCTTGTGGATTCTCTCACTGTCCACTTTTAACTTTTCCGGGGAAGAGAGAGGGCAGATGTTTGCACTGGACCCGTTATCAACCAGCACCCGGGTGACCACAGAGTCTTCACATTTCACCGTGAGGTAGAGTGCTCTATTATGCTCAGTGCCCTCCAAAGGTAGCTCATCATCAGAAAACGTAACCCTATTGACTTCAACATCATGTTTGCTATTTTCTCTAGATGGTTCACGAAATCTTATCAGGAACATGGGCTTTATTCAAAATTTTCATCAATGCCTGGCGGTGCTCATCTGAGTGGATCAGTAATGATAGCAATGAGATCTGTGCTGGGGTCTTTCTCAACTATTCTACAATGGAATAATCTTGTGCCTTCATCTTCTTCAAGAATTCTTCTGCCTCTTCTTCAGTTACGGCTTTCTTTACTGGTACTGGATTATCTTTGGTAATTTTAGCTTTTCTTGGCTCGTCAGGGGCAAAGCATCTTCTTGAGCGAGTCAGCCCATGTGTTTCACAAACTTCTTCCTTAACTTCCTTCCCTTTATACGTCACTGTCACTCGGCCGTAATTCCATGGGACGACCTTTTCACTGATTACTGGTAATTGAGTCACTGGCTTGATGATAACCGGCTCTGTGCGAGCCCCTTTTACAATCACAACGGGCTTGAAAGCTACCCCCGGCACTACCACTTTAGCCGGTTCTTGTTTTACTGCAACACTGCTCAAAGGCTCCTTCTTTATCACCGCAACCAGTTTGCTAACTGTCTCTTCTACCTTGATCGATGCTCTCCCACTTGTTGGTTTTTCATTTGATCTGTCCTCACTAGCCCTGATCATCATTACAGTTTGTGAAGGCTTCTTATGCTCTCCCTTTTGTACTAACTCAATCATATGGGTCTCGTGATGGGTTGGCAATGGATTCTGAGTGATGTTAGGCGTCTCTGGGGCTTGCACTTCAATTCGGCGGGTGTCAATGAGCTCCTGGATGGCCGTTTTCAAATGCCAGCATTTTTCTGTGTCATGTCCCGGAGCACCTGAGCAATACTCGCAACTCACCGAGTGGTCCAGATTCCTTGGGGGAGGGTTTGGCAATTTGGATTCAATCGGACTCAACATGCCCAACTGTCTCAATCTGTGGTACAAGCTGGTGTAAGATTCACCCAAGGGAGTGAAAGTCTTCTTCTTCTGCAGCCTATCATTCTTAGATGCAGGGTTAGGTCGAAAACCGGTTCCAGTGGGATTTCTGTTGGCTCTCGGGGGTGGGTAGGTGCTTTGAGCTGGGTAAGTATTTTGTGGGGTGGGTGTGCGCCATTGCGCATGGGTAGGAGGTTGGGGGTATGTTTGGGCATGGTGGACAGAGAAATAGGGGACAGGAGGTGGGTAGTAGTGTTGCGGTGGGCCATATGGGGTGTGTGGGTAGGTTTGGGGATGAGGTCGAGGTTGGTGATAATATGGTGATGGACCCCTGGACCAAGCTCTCGATTCCACTACTGCAACATCTTCTTTCTTTTTCTTTCCCAATACCCCTCCAGTGCCGCTCTGAATAGCCTGGGTAGTTGCTTTGATTGCCGAATAGCTCATAATCTTGTTGGACTTAAGCCCCTCTTCCACCATACTTCCCATTTTTACTACCTCGTTAAAAGATTTTCCCACTGCTGACACCAGGTGACCATAGTAGGTAGGCTCCAAAGCCTGCAGGAAATAATCAACCATCTCGCTCTCTTTCATTGGAGGATCGACTCTTGCCGCCTGCTCTCTCCATCGGAAACCGTATTCTCTGAAGCTTTCTCCGGGCTTCTTCTCAATTTTAGTCAATGACAGACGGTCCGGGACAATTTCGAGATTATACTGGAAATGACATGCAAATGCCAGGGCCAGATCGTCCCAAGTGTACCATCGAGCATGATCCTGTCATGTGTACCACTCCAAGGCTGCTCCACTTAGACTTTGACTGAAGTAAGCCATCAATAACTCGTCCCTTCCCCCAGCTCCTCTCATTATGCTGCAGAACCCCCTTAAGTGGGCCACCGGACACCATGTCCATTATATAAGTCAAACTTGGGTAACTTGAATCCTGCTTGCAACTGGACATCGGGAAACAGGCACAGGTCCTTGTAGGCTACACTCACTTGTCCTCTGAGCCCCTGCATATTTCTGAATGACTGTTCTAAGCTCTTAACCTTCCGTATCATTTCCTCTTGCTCAGGGTTTTTGGGAGGCTTTTCTTCTTCAGCTGAGAGATCAAGACGGGGAGTGTAAGAGCATGGTTCTGGTGGTTTAAAGGTGGCTTCGGGTGGGTAATACTGGTTATCATGGGTTTGGAATAAAGGTTCGCTAAAGGACCTGTGTAATGCGACAGGTGGGGGAGCCACAAACACAGGAGTAGTTGGCGGTGGAGGGCATGGGATTTGTTTGGGTGGTGGAGGTGGCGGTGTTTGAGAGGTGGTTCCATAGTACTACTGGTAAGTAGGAAAAGCCGGAGATGAGTTCATTGTGGAAGGGTCTTGAGGCTGAGCTAGTGGTAGGGTGTAGGTGGGGTTAGCAGGATAGGCTGGTGGTGGATGTCCCTTTGACCAGGCCTGGTACATCTCGGCCATTTGTTGCTTCAGTTTATACATCTCCTCCTTCATTGCATTAACGTCCACTACTTCCTCCTCCCTAGACGGGTTGACAAAGCTTGCTTCTAATTCCTGGTTGACCATGTTTGACTTATCCTTAGAGCGGGTGTTGTAGGGTGGGTTGCCAGAATGCCAGTCAACTTAACCACTTGCCTGGACTCATCAACAACTTGTTAGCGGTTAGGGCATTAACAGATAGATAACCCCACATTTGGGAATGAATGCACCTAAGCAGTTAATCATTTCTATTATGCCTTTGCTTGGTTGCATGCATCATCCCGGCTTTTCCTTATTTCTATGTGCCACTTCCTTCTTGTTTTTCCATTGTTTCTTGTCGCTCCCTCTCGTTTTGCATATTTTCCATTTTATTATTTGGTTACGGTCGAATCCTATAGAGATTGCCTACGTATCACGACCCCGCATGAATCAGACCGAGCGTAGTTCGTGAAGAATAAATGTAAAGTAGAAGCAAAATATTTTTGGGACAATTTTATTGATAGCAAATAAGACTCAAAACAACTAACAGACTCTAATGCAGAAAAGAACTACAGACTCCACCATCCCTATTCCATTTTAAACGAAAATACAGACTCAATCAACTGACTGACTTTTAACGAAAAGGAAATACAAACTCCGGTAGAAAAGGAAATACAGACTCAAATGACCAACTCTAGTAGAAAAGGAAATACAGACTCAAAAGACAAACTCTGGTAGAAAAGGAAATACAGACTCAAAAGACAATCATGAATACATTAAAGCTCCTGGTGCCCGCGGGACATCGTTCGGTCTCGCCACGGGCCTATACGCAAGTTCCCCTTGTTTTGAATCGTGCTCATCCTGCACATTTATTAAGGTGATTTAATCGCTTATTTTGACCTAAAAGGAAAAAAAAACTAACACTATTTTTGTTCAAATTTCCAATTTTTAAACAAACAGCCGGTTTTGCAGTTACGGCCTTTCAGCACTTTGGGGAGAAGATTTTAAGGCTGTGCCTGCTAACCATTGAAACTGACTCAGGGTGGCTGTTCTTGCAAAAACAGCCTTCCGGCTCCCTCTTTGGGGACATTCGGCTTATTTTAAACAAGAATGGCGGCACCCGACTTATTCATGACGAAATTAAAAAATTTGGCATTTTTGGCTATTTTTTAAAAAGGGGAGGTTGGACCCAGTGAGGGTTGCCTACGTATCTCACATCCGGTGAGAATCAAACCTGCGTAGTTCGGGCAAATAAATCTAACTATTTTGAAAACAAGACTCTTTTTGTTTTTGTTGGCAAATACACTATTTCTGAAAATAAGATTTTTTTTTTGATATTTTCTTTTCCAGTGGCAAATAAACAAGCTGATTTGAAAATAAAACTCTTTTTTTTGTTTTTCTTTTCCATTGGTAAACAAAAAAAACTACTTTTCTTCTTTTTCTTTCATTTTCTCAAAAATCCGGCAGTATTTCGGCACTACTTGGACACTGGTTTTCTAATATAGGTAAGTAACTCTCTACACTTCTATTTTCTCTTTTTCTCTCTTTTTTTTTCAATATTTCCCAGATACTCAAAGCCGGTCAGCATGCGAGTCCAAACAGATAAATGCACAAGTAGGATGCATCAGGATGGTCCATTATTCCGGGTACACCTGTCCTAGACGGACCCAGCCCCTGTGTTGAGTCCCCTCAGTCAAAATGCACGTGATGCAGATAAGCGTTCCTACTAGGGATCCGGCATGAGGTCAAGTTATTCTAGGTTCAAAACCTGGGTATAGGTTCTAGACTATGTACCCGAGCGGACAACTCGAGTCGAGGAGGGGGCTACGTACCGGGAACCAAAAGGCCATCCGGCTTAGTAACTTGTCCGGCCTCTTTCTTATTTAAGGTATGACACTAACAGAATAGGGAGTCTCCACCAGTGAGCACATCCCCGGAGGTGAGAAGAGAAGGGTTTCGCCACAGTTTATATACAATCCAGATAATATCAAAGCGGTAAAAAGCAACATTTTGCACATTTAGCATGAAACATGTAGGAAAATCAGATAAAGCCAAATATAACAATTGTTCTAAGCTCGAATTCTGAACCCTGAACCAAAGTTCTGGGTTCTTGTCCCCAGCAGAGTCGCCAGAGCTGTCACACCTCCTTTTTCCTACACCCGCAAGGGCATAAAGGAGTTTTTCCACTTAAAGGACAATTGGAACGGGATTTATTATTAAGATTTCAGAGTCGCCACTTGGGAGATTAATGGTGTCCCAAGTCACCGGTTGAATCTCGAACCGAGGAAATTATGACTCTGTCAACAGTCTGCGAACCAGAAATCCGAGCAAGGAATTCTGTTAACTTGGGAGAAGGTGTTAGGCATTCCCAGGTTCCGTGGTTCTAGCACGGTCGCTCAATTGTCATATTTGGCTTATTTATTTGATTTTAGTACACGTTTTAACCTATGTGCTTTTTAACTTTGAACTGCTTTTATCATTATTTTTTACGAGAATTGCAACGTCGTGAAAACACGTCTCGAATCGCGTCACATAAATGCACCCGCGATATTTGACACATTTCGACTTCGTTGGGATTTGGATTTGGGTCACATAAATGTGCACCCGTATTTAGGAAAGTAAATTATTACAAGCGTGTCTAAAGTGTCCAACGCGTCATTGTCTTTGGGGAAGGCCGTGAAATTCGCTAAACGGCCCATCCCGAATTCTAAGTATTTTAATGTATACATTTGTTGAAGGCCCCGCAATTTATGTGTTTTATTTGGCGGGGCTTCCCTCTTTTATTACTTAAAGGCCAATCCTAAAGCAAATTACAATTTTCTACCCGAGTTTTCTCTAGTAATAAAAATAACCCTAATTAATTGGCATGTGGAAGAGGTCCAAAATTCTGTAGTTCATTTTCAACCAACTAAACCCAATAACTGAATAAACGAAGCAAGACATTTCCAGCAATGGGTTCGAAATGGCCCAGGTGTCATTATGCACAGGTTGGACTGTTTGGGCCTGTAACAGCTCATATGTCCAGTATCAAAATAAATCGGGCTCACTGATTTACTTTCACAGCCTGGACAGTCAAGGCTTTGAGACAAGCCCAAACGAGATTGATTAAGTAGCAATTGTAGGCTATATACAATGATTCAAACCTTTTGCTATTGACAGTTATTTAAGCTATGGCTAACACCAGTGATTATAAAGAATTAGGATCGTTCAAAGTGATTATCAATTACTGGAAAAAGCAACTTATTAGTACTATTGTCCTTATCAGCCTAAGGTCACCATTATGCAAACTTGATAATCTATATAGTCCAGTTTTATTCAATTAACGCTAACTGCTACTTCTATCTGATCGCACTTGTGAATTAACAGAACAACAAACTACTGACTAATCACATACTTTGCATTTCACATTAAGTTGAGATAACACCGCTAAATACAAGAAAACTCATACAATCTTAAGTAATACTCGAATTAGTTAACAGTCCCTAGTCCAAACAAACCTAAAGGAGTCCTAATTATATAGGCTTAATATCTATTATTCGTATAAGTACAAAATCAAACTACGTCAACACATTACATGTTATTGATATCTATTTGACCGCAGTAATATAATCATCCATATAGGCACAGTCCAGTCGACAAGTGTAACCGTATTTCATTTCATGTCCACAACTTGAAGATTACAGGATGTGTACCTAGAAATGCGTTGAAACAAAATGAGAATCAAGTATCAACAGCAGTAAATAGGCATCAACAACCAGAATTCAAACAGCATAGGCTCAGACTCGAATCTAAACAGCCTCAACAACCCAGAAGTGAAGGAAGAAGAAGCAACACCAACGAAATGCACAAAATAGACTCAATAGAACTCAGTAAACTTGACATTATACCCAGGACTACTTCGGAAACTTCAGCAACTAGAAATACCCAAAAATAGCTTGAATAAACCCAAAAACTACTTGAAGTTGAATTCACGAACACTAGGAACTCGCATTAACAACTAAATTTGCCATTGAATCTGAAACTCTCAATGTGACAGTATATTTTGGAGTTTTTGTGTTGTTTCTACTTTTTTTTTTGATTTTTGAAGATTTGGAATTTGAAATTCGAATTTCAGATTTGAAACTTGCAGGACACTTTTTGGGGGAATTTTTAGAGCTCCAAAACTTGTTCTCTAAGGCATTGGCATGCCTTTTTATAGGCAAAATTAGGGCAGCCCTCAGATTTTCAGTTTTCTTTTTTAGTCCCTATTTTATTTTCAAATTAGTCCTCTATTTATTGACTTGTTTCTCAAGTTAACTCACTTATCTTCTGAAATTTACCTTAAAACCCACATCTAGAAGCTTCTAGGAAGTTCTTACTAGATTTCCTACCCTTGAATTGCCTATCTTACCCTTATTTTGGTTCTGAAATTACAGAGCCTTAACAAATTGACCCATCTTAGGTACCCAAATTATCCTTGATTGCCCCTGAAATTACTATCCCAACCAAACCCTTCTTCACTAACCATGATTAGCTAAAAATGGTCTAAACTATTCAGTTATAACCAAATCAATTAAGCTAATTAACACTAACTAATTAAGCTAAGCCTACTAATGAATTGAAACTAAACAGTGAACTAAAGAACCATTAACATAATCTAATTAAACTGAAACAAACCTTAAAAATTTGAATAGGGCCAAAACAGTGTCAATTCAAGACTTATCAAGACAGATTAACCAAGTATTAAACTAAGAATTAATGCTAAACTAAAAATCAAAGCACACTTAGAATCTAGACGGATCAATCAGGCAAACAGAATTAATCACAAAATCAAAATCAGAAAAGAGGTGACCAAAACCAAAACGAAAATCAACCTAGAAATTAGAACTACAGCATCAATTCAACAGGAAACTATTGAACAAGGAAGAAAGAACTTGGAATGAACGATCAAACAGACTATATGAAGCAGACTTTGGACGAAATTGAAATTGCAAACAGACTCACGAAGCATTAACTCAAAACTATATGAAAGAAAAAGAAAACAAAACAAATTGAAACAAAACCTTACTGTTAACCTCTAAATTAATCCTAAAACAGAACGAAAGACATACTAAGAAAAACAAATCAGAAAATCTAACAAAAGAGAATCCACAAACAAATAAAAAAGAGAAAAAGAAAAGGAAATCCAAGAATAACTCACTGATTTTGCGCTTTAATCTTGTTACTGTTATGCGCCTCTTTGGACACTCGACATCAATTGAAATTAGCCTGAGTCTTTGAAAACCCCAAAAAAGTCCAGTCTCTTCTAACCCTAGATCCAAAATTGTGAAAGTTCTGACTAGATTTGGGAATAATAACTTGGGGATTCAGGTGGAGGAGAGTGAAGGGAATATGGGGTGTGAGTTTGGTAGGGTTTGGGTGGCGGCGCCGCCACCAGCGCCCAAAGGCGGCGGCTAGGGTTAGGAAATTTGGGGGTGTTTCAACGGGTTTTGAGGAGGAATAATGACGACTTGACGATGGGGAAGTGAAGTCGGAGCCCTGGTGTGACTTTGGACGCTGTTTGACAGATTAGGGTTTTGAGGTCGAAATTTCGATCTAAGATTCGAAAGGATTGGGGATGATTCGAAGGGAGTTGAATGTGTATTTGGAAAGAGGGGGACGAGGGGAATTCAGGGTGTAATTTTGGGGTTCATCGGAGAATCGCCGCCGGCGGAGGCGATTTCCGGCCGGCGGAGGACGGTGGAGAAGTGGTGGTGCTACGCCGGCGTTACAGGGAAGAGAATGGGAGGTGGTGAAAGGGGGGAGGGGGTTATTAGGACATATATATATTAAGAACCATCAGTTCCTGACCGTTAGATCAAATAACCTAGACGGTCAGGATTGATTGCAATGGAAAACGACGTCGTTTGGGGGCTGGTGTTTGGACCGGGTAATGGAGGTACTGGGCTAGTTTGGACGGGGAGAGGAGGGTATTGGGCTAGGCAAAATTGAAAAGAAAGGGGCACAATTTGGGTCCTTTATTAAGACTCTCTTTTTTTTTTTAAATTGCTTTCTTTTATTTCCCCTTTTTTCATTTTTATTTATTTTCTGATTTTGTAAAAATGCAAAATTAAAATAAAGACCTAATTTATTTCCAATAATTAAGCTAATTAATTCCTCAAAATTGATTAAGTCCTAAACTCATGACAACCTCAACAATTAACAATTAAAAATGCAAAAATGGACTATTTTGTTATTTTTTTTATATTTTGTTTTAAACGCAATTCAATTACTAATTAATCCTAAAACACGAAATTAAATCCTAAATGCAAATGCCAGGTATTTTTGTATTTTTTTATGAATTAAGCAACAATAAACGTGCACAAACAAATGCAAACAATTAACAAAAAAAGCCACAAAATCCATAAAATTGCAAAAAATGAAAAGAAGTTATGTTGTTTTGAATTTATGGGAGTAATTCATATAGGGCAAAAATCATATGCTCACATCTACGATGCTGAGCAATAACAAATCGGCTCTGGTCTCAAAACCACTAAGAGCAATCAAACATGATTGATAAACGCGGTCCACAACAAGAGAATCTCCAATAGGAGTGGAAACATAAATAGGAGAACTCAAAGAATCTCGAGATATGCCCAAATGCGGGGCAAAATAAGAGGACACATAAGAATGAGTGGATCCTGGATCGAATAAAACCGATGCATCTCTGTGACAGACCAGGATAATACCTGTGATGACAGAATCAGAGGCGACAGCCTTAGTACGGGCAGTAAGGGCATAGTATCTGGCCTGACCTCCCCCTCTAAGGCGACCTCTACGTCCCCGACCTCCACCTCCAGCTAGCTGAGCAGGTGGGGTAGCAACTGGTGCTGTGATCATATCCTGAGAACTCTGCGGGGCGCACTGTGGCTGAGAAGTCTGTGAAGGTGCACCCCTCCCATTTCTAGGGCAATCCCTCACCATATGGCGTGTGTCACCACACTCAAAACAAGCTCTGGTAGGACGTGGCAAAATTACATAAATGTTTTCATCGGTAGAACAATTTGTCATTATTTATTAGGTAAGTTTATTTTATGGTCAAGATTGTCATAAAATTATTTTCTAAAGAAGGGAAAAATTGCCACTCAGTTTCAAATGGGTAATTTAGTAAATTAACTTTGACTTAGGTTTTTGTCATTCTTCAAAGCCAAAGAAAAAGGCACTACATTAATCCAAGTGGTATCCTAGAAAAAAGTCACATGGCATAATTAGTTAATAATTAAGTATCATAAATTAACAAAGAAATTAACTATCTAAAATTAACTACTCAAACATGGGTGAGGGTTGGTTTAGGTTAGTTAATTTCTTTGTTTCATTTTAATTCATTTTCGTTTTTCTTTTTTGAAATAAAAAGTATATTTATTCATTAAAATTCAGATAATATTATTGAGAACAATATAATAAAATTTTAAAAAAATATTTTCAAGGGTAATAAATATATATCTTCCTTTATATTACAAAAAAAGTAGTAGACAAAATTATTAAACAAGTAATATGCTAATAATTTCTATTAACAATGTAATTATACTAAACACTGGATAATATAATAAAGAAAAATACAGAACAAAAAAGTTATTCGATGACTATATAAGACCCTTTAATTTAATAGAGATTTTATCCATTAAAATTCAGTCAATATCTATTCTATCTATATAAAATAGGACAAGTAAACCATTGTGATGATTCCAAGTGTAACATCAAAAAATTAACAAGTGTCAAATTTTAGGACAAAGCTCCAACAATTATAGAAAAAACAAAATGATAAAAAAAAATACACAAAGAAATTAACTACCTAAAATTAACTACTCGAACATGGGTGAGGATTGTTTTAGGTTTAATTTCTTCATTTATTAAATTATTTTTGAATTTCTTTTTTAAAATAAAAAATATATTTATTCATTAAGATTCAGACAATACTATTTAGAATAAAATATATAATATAAAATATTTTAAGGGTAATAAAATATATATCTTCTATTATATTACAAAAAAAATAGTAGACAAAAATATTAAACAAAGTAATATGCTAATGAAATATTTTTTTAACAATGCAGTTATACTAAACATTCGATAATATAATTTATCTATATAGAATAGGAGAAGCAAATCAATGTAACAACAAAAATTTAACAAGTGTCTAATTTTAGGACAAAGCTCCAACAAATTTGGAGACTCAAAAATAATTGTTAAAAAAAGAAAAAAGAAAATGATTAAAAAAAAATAAAGACACAAAAAATTAACTACCTAATATTAACTACTCAAAAATGGGTAAGGGTTGGTTTAGGTTAGTTAATTTCTTGTAACGACCCGGCCGGTCGTTTTGGGAGTACTAGTCCCGATCCCCTATTTATTGCTCTTATTTTGTGGTTACGGGACTTGCCGGAATGTTTTTGGTTTCGGAATGTTATGGGACACATAGTCCCTAAATTGAAAGTTTAAGTCGAAGGAGTTGATCGTAATTTGACTTATGTGAAGACAACTCCGGAATAGAGTTTTGACGGTTCCAATAGCTCCGTATGGTAATTTTGGTTTTAGGAGCGTGTTCATATATTGATTTGGAGGTCCGTAGGTTATTTCGGCGTATATTGGCGAAAGTTGAAAAATTGGAAGATTTTTGGAAAGTTTGACCGGGAATAAACTTTTTAATATCGGGGTCGGATGTAATGATCCGACCGGTCGTTCTGAGAGTTGTAGCCACGTTCCTCCATTTACTGTTCATTTTATGCTTTACAGTTTTTATGTGACTGGGGTAGTTGCTTTGGGTCCGGAGAGGTTTCAGAATGAGTTAAGACACTTAGTCTCAAGGTTGAAAGCTTAAGTTGAAATGGTTGACCGGATGTTGACTTATGTGTACGACTCCGGAATGGAGTTTTGATAGTTCTGTCAGCTCCGTTGGATGATTTAGGACTTAGGAGAGTGTCCGGATTGTGATTTGGAGGTCCGTAGTTGAATTAGGCTTGAAATGGCGAAAGTTGACCGAGAGTGAACTTTGTGGTTACCGGGCTCGGATCTGGGTTTCGAAAGTTGGAGTAGGTCCGTGGTGTCATTTGTGACTTGTGTGCAAATTTTAGGTTAATTGGACGTGATTTGATAGGCTTCAGCGTCGAATGTAGAAGTTATAAGTTCAAAAGTTCATTAGGCTTGAATCGATGCGCGATTCATGCTTTTAGCATAGTTTGATGTGATTTGAAGGCTCGACTAAGTTCGTATCATATTTTAGGACTTGTTGGTATATTTGGTTGAGGTCCTAGGGGGCCTCGGGTTGGTTTCGGATGATTAACAGATCGAATTTGGAGTTTGAGAGATTGCTGAAGCACCACCTGCGAAGGTTTTGATCGCAGGTGCGAAGCTGTATGTGCGCAACAGTCATCGTAGAAGCAGCCAGGAGTGGAGCTGGGCAGTGCTCGCAGTTGCGAAGAGTTTGCCCGCACCTGCGAGGTCGCAGGTGCGAAGTGATAAACACAGGTACGAAGTGATGAACGCAGAAGCGGAAATTGGAAAGGGGGGCTGGCTCCGCAGAAGCAAGTCCGCAGGTGCGAAATTTTGGTCCGCAGGAGCGAAGCCCATCACAGGAGAGGATGTTTTGGTCGTACCCGCGAAGCCGCAGGTGCGAGTAAGTTGTCGCGGGTGCGAGAAAGCCTGGGCAGAATATAACATTGGGTTCCGAGGGTTTTATCATCTCTTGACTTTGCAAACTTGGATTTGGGCGATTTTTGGGAAGAATTTCGAAGGGATTCTTGAGGTAAGTCACTTGTGGTTAAATTTATTCAATAATTATGTTTCCCCATTAAATTTTCCACCTAGATTGTGTGGTTTAGAGGTGTAATTTTGGGAGTTTGAGGCTAGGGATTGGAGATTTTAAATTGGGGATTTGGGTGTCGATTTGGTGCTGGATTTTGGTAAATTTGGTATGGTTGGTTGAATGGGCTTTTGGATTTTGTGATTTTTATGGGATTCCGAGACGTGGGACGGCTTTTGAGTCGACTTTTTGACTTTTGATTGAGAACTTAGTATTTTCTTATGGAATTGATTCCTTTAGCCTGTGTTGATTGTATTGAACTGATTGTGGCGAGATTCGAGGCATTCGGAGGCCGTTTCATGAGGAAAGGGCGTGTTGGAGTAGATATTTGCACAGTTTGAGGTAAATAACACTTCTAAACTTGGTTTTGAGGGTATGAAACCTCGAATTTCATGTAATATGATTGGTGTTGAGCTGACGCATGTGCTAAGTGGCGGGCATGTAGGCGTGCACCGTAAGGATAGTGACTTGGTCGATTCCATGGAATTGAATAGTGGTTAAATCTTGTTCTTACCTATATTTTCACTATGTGTTAGAGCTATGGAGATGTCAGTCATGTTAGAAATCCTGCATAGGCTATGTGTTGGTAATATTGGGACCCATAGTGGTCGTTCTTTGCTGTTGAACTAATTGCTTAATCTGTAAATTTGTACTCAATCACAGTTATTACTTGCATATTGTGTCTCAGTCTCTATTGTTTTGCTTGTTACATCATATCATCACTACTTGGGCTGACTATCCTGATTCTAGCGAGCCCGAGAGACTGGAAAGATTATTGACTGAGTGAGGCTGAGGGCCTATTGTGAGTGGTATTAATAGGATCGGGTTGCACGCTGCAGCAGGTTTATTGATTCATGCCCGGATTTGGCTTATTCTAGCACTTGGGCTGGATCGGCCCCTCTAAAGTCTGCACATCCACAGTGGACGCAATGCTAGAAGTTATTTACATTTGGGCTGGATCAGCCTTGGTTCATTTGCATTCGGGCTGTATGTGCCCTGGGCTGGATCTTCCCTGTTATGTGTTAATTTTTATTGTAAAAATCTGAAAGTATGTCTAAATTCTTGTTGAAAGCATGTCTAAATTCTTGTACTTTCACTTGTAGACTATGAAATTCTGAGATATCACTATCATACTTTTCTGTAACTTTCTGTACTGTTAAATGTTGAGCATGGACTGTAATAATTGGACTCGTCTCTACATTCAGTCCAAAGGTTAGATTTTTTTACTTATTGAGTTGGTTGTACTCACGCTACACCCTGCATCTCGTGTGTAGATCCAGGTGCTTCCGATCACGGCGGTTGCTGATTTGTGGAGTCCAGACCTTTTAGAGATTTATCGAGGTAGCTGCTTGGCATCCACATATCCTGACTCTCCTCCCTTATCTTTTAGTTATTATTCCGTTTTACTTTTCTAGACAATGTACTAGACTATGTCTTTATGTAGATGCTCATGTACTCAGTGACACCCCGATTTTGGGAGAGATTATGTGTTAAGTTATGATTTCCTATTCTGTTTTCAAAGATTTTCCTTTATTAAACTATTTAGTATCTTTCAAGGAATTAGAGTGTTGGAAATGTCTGAGTAGTCAGCTTGCCTAGTACTACGATAGGCGCCATCACGATGGATTGATTTTGGGTTATGACATCTTGGTATTCGAGCCAGGTTACATAGGTCGCACGAGTCAATAGCAAGTAGTACAGTCTTGCGGATCGGTACAGAGACGTCTGTACTTATCTTCGAGAGGCTGCCGAACCCTTAGGAAACTTTACATTCTTGTATTCTTGTCGTGCGGATTTGTTGATTTCGGTAACTAAACTTATGATATTCTATTCTCTCACAGATGATGAGGACACGTGCTACTGGGCAGGAAGGACAGCCACCAGTACCACCGGCTAGGGCCACGAGAGGCTGGGGTCGCGGTATGGGCAGAGGTGCAGCTCGTACAGCAGCTAGAGCAGCACTTGCAGATCCACCAGTTGCTCCAGCTCAGGAGCAGGTTCCAGAGGTAGTAGATCCAGTGGGGCCAGCTCAGGTACCAGTTGTGCCCATTGTGATTTTAGGTCTTCAGGAGGCTTTGGCTCATATTTTGATGGTATGCACCAGCCTTGCTCAGGCGATTTCTGTTCAGACCGCCGTAGCCATTTCTCAGGCCGGGGGAGGTACTTAGACTCCCGCCGCCCATACACCAGAGCAGGTGATGCAGGGACTTCAGACACCAGGGGTACTACCAGCCCAGCTGGTTGCAGCTGCTCAGGCCCAGGTGGGTTTCGTTATGACTTATGGTGAGCAGAGGAGACTAGAAAGGTTTGGGAGGCTCCAGCCTCCATAATTCAGTGGGCCTGAGTCTGAGGATGCCCAGGAGTTTTGGACAGGTGCCAGTGAATTCTTCGCACGCCAGGTATTCTGGAGACTAGTGGGGTCTCATTCACTACTTTTCAGTTCAATGGGGCTACCTTCAGATGGTGGGAGGCCTATGAGAGGCGCGGGCCAGTCGGTGCAGAACCACTTACATGGCATGAGTTCTCCGTTCTCTTCTTGGAGAAGTTCGTGCCATAGACTCGCAGGGAGGAGCTGCGCAGGCAGTTTGAGAAGCTACGTCAGGATGGCATGTCTGTGAACCAGTTGTAACGACCCGGCTGGACGTTTTTGGAATTTACGCCCCGATCCCCCATTAAAGCTTCCCCTAAGTTCATTTCTGCTATTTTGGTTTGCCGGGACGTTCGGTGTTGGGTTTCGGAGTGTTTTGAGACACTTAGTCCCTAAATGAGAGCTTAAGAATTGAAAAATGGTCCGTAATCGGAACAGTGTGAAGAAGACCTCGGAATGGAAATTCGATGGTTCCGTTAGCTCCGTTAGGTGATTTTGGGGTTGGGAGCGTGTTCGGGATGTATTTTGGAGGCTCGTAGCTCATTTAGGCTTGAAATGCCGAAGTTGGAATTTTTGAAGTTTCCGGTCCGATAGTGAATTTTGGATCCGAGGGTCGGATTGGGATTCCGGAAGTTGAAGTAGCTCCGTCATGTCATTTGGGATGTGTGTGCAAAATTTCAGGTCAATCGGACAAGGTTTGGTTAGGTTTTTTATCGAAAGCGTGTTTTGTTGAAATTTGAAGTTCTTAGGCTTGAATCCTTGATTAATTCATGTTTCCGGCGTTGTTTTAGGTGGTTTAAGGATTGGTACAAGTTTGAATGATGTTATGGGATATGTCCGTAGGTTTGGTTGAGGTCCCGGGGGCCTCGGGTGTGTTTCGGATGCTCGACGGAGCATTTTGGAGTTTCAAAGTGTTGTAGAAAATCCTTCAGCTGTGCAGGTCCCAATTCCTTCTTCGCGTTCGCAGTATCATCCACGCGTTCGCGTAGCTTTGGCCTTCTTCCTCTTCATGTTCGCGTCCTCCTCTACGCGTTCGTGTAGAGTAATTCTGGAGGATGACAAGTTTCTTCATTGCGTTCGCAATTAGTGCTCCGCGATCGCGTAGCTTCACACGTTTCTTAACCGCCTTCACGTCAGGGCTGTCGCGTTCGCATAGACTTATTGGACTCCAAGGGCTGGGCTTGATTTTCATTCAATGCGTTCGCATGACCTATGTCGCGTTCGCGTAGTTCACTGAACCCAGGCCTTCGCGTTCGCATCTATTCCTTCGCGATCGCGAAGGGCATTTTTGGTCCCTTATATTTTCCTTCTACGCGAACGCGTGCTGCCTTTCGCGTTCGCGATGCTTTAGACCCTTGAACAGTACTTAACATTTCAAAAACGAGGTTTTGCCATTTTTATCAAAACTCAAGGTTTTGAGCTCGGATTTGGGAGCAATTTCAAGGGTTTTTCAAGGGCAATCACTGGGTAACGATTCTCTACTCTCCTATGACTAAAACCCATTAATCTAATCGCAAATTCACCCTTTAATTTCGTGTTTTTGAATAGGAAGTGGGTAAACTTCTTACACCTAACTATGGGGTTTTGAGGGGACATTTGACCTTCGATTTGGGAGATTTTTAATTGGTTAGACTCGTGAGAGTACGAGGGTCCTGAAAATGTAAAAATTATTCGATTCCGAGACGATGGCTGGAGGGGCATTTTGGTCATTTTACCTATTTTTGCGCCCTAGCTCTAAATTTAATAGTGGAATCAGTTGTTTGCAATATTATTTACGATATGTAATTGAATTGAATAGATTTGGGCCATTTGGAGTCGGATACTCGTGGCAAAGACGTGGTTTCTATTGATATTGAGCCGGTTCGAGGTAAGTGGCTTGTCTAACCTTGTGTGGGGGACCTTTCCCCTTAGGATTTGTTATTTGTTGATTTGAGTGCCTTGTATGCGAGGTGACGGGCGTGTACTTAAGCCAATTGTTGGAAATCCGTTTTTTCTTAAGATATTGCAATTACTTGTGCTAGATTAGGAAAGCATGTTTAGTTGATTTAACTTGCCTAATTGCTTAAGTTGCCTTAACTGTACTACGTGAAGCATTCTAGGCCTGTACTACCTGTTGCTTGTCTTTTGTACTTCGTTTTCGTGTACCTTCTGGTTGTGATTGCGCATTTACATTGGGACTACAGATGTAGGATTCCGGTAGCTCCCCCCCTTGTTTGTTTACTTTGGGACTACGGGTTCGATTCCCGGTAGATCCCCCGCACTTTTACTTTGGGACTGCGGGTTAGATTCCCGATAGATCCCCCTGCACATTGATAGTTGGGCTACGGGACGGTATCCCGGGAGACCCTTCGGATATACACATATGATGGACTACGGGACGGTATCCCGGGAGATCCACTGGACAGTTGAGAAAAGGACTACAGGACGGTATCCTGGGAGATCCTCATTGTTTCCATCGGTGTTGAGCTATACTTATTCTGTGGTTGTTCCGTTCTTGTGTATTTGCTATTGCCTTGCTTAATTTGTCTTATATCATTGCTGTATTTATTATTTCTGTCAGATTATCATACTGTTAATTATATTTATTACTATATTTTGTCTTAGTATGGCCCTGACCTTCCTCGTCACTACCCAACCGAGGTTAGGCTTGACACTTACTAAGTACCGCTGTGGTGTACTCATGCCCTTCCTGCGCATGTTTTTCATGTGCAGATCATCCAGGTACCTCTACTCAGGCGCCCTATCATTGAGGCAGGAGGACTACGGAGATTTCGAGGTAGATCTGCTGCGTCCGCAGACCGACGAGTCTCCCTCTTATTCTATCTTTAGTACTTAGCTTTTCCTTCTTTCGGTTGTTAGAAATTCTGGAGTTTGGAACCTCTACTATAAACTTCTGTAGCCTGTGTTGCCCGTGAGTTTCCGGGTTTTGGGAATTGTTTTAGACTTGTGATATTGAGTTGTACTTGCCAAGCGGCATTCAGTACAGTTTCTTTTAGATATTCGATTTGATTTTCTCTATTTTTCCGCAATTAATATATTTCCGCAAATGTTAGGCTTACCTGGTCATGGGGACCAGGTGCTGTCATGACATGTTCACCGTTGGTGAACTAGGATCGTGACAATAGGTATACCAATTGGGTATATAATTTTACGCAAAGAGTTAAAAAAAATTAATTCATTTATTAAACTGAAATAATATCAGTTGTCAATAAAAATTTCAAAAAATTCAAAAGGATCTAATTGTAAGAGTATACCGTTACATTATATAGCATACTACAATTTATTTATTTATTGCATTTTCAGTTTGCCCTCATGTTGGGTAAAAGCTTAAAGCAAATTAAAAGGGAAAAGTCAAGTGAAATTTACAGGTAATAAGTATACTATTATAGTATATTGTATACTATTACAGCATACTGTTACAATATATTGCATATATTACAGTATACTATAACAATATATTATATACTATAATAGTATACTGTTGCAGTATAACTATATACTCCTATAGTATATTATATACTGTAGCGGTATACTATTAGGTAACTGTGTTCTTCTTCGATTATTACAATATACCGTTGCAGTATATTGTAAACTATAATAGTATACTGTTGCAGTATAGCTATATACTCCTACAACATATTGTATACCGTTGCAGTATATTATAAACTATAATAGTATACTGTTACAGTATAGCTATATACTCCTACAGCATATTGTATACCGTAGCTGTATACTATTGGGTAGCTGTGTTCTTCTTCATTTTCAGCTGAAAATTTCAATCTCAATCACCTCAAATCAGCTCTAAATGCTATCAAATTTCAGTATGAACTTTCAGAAGGTATTATAAGCGATATTTAACAGCACCCACTTTGAATCAAACAAGAAATCTTCAAAATAAAAATTTTAAGCCAAGGCAAGAGTAAGAGCTAGGAAAAGAACAATCAAGAAAAAGTGGAGCAGAATTGAAACTAGCCATTTCGTTAGTGGTGCAGAATTGATCCACATAATTTTCGTTAGTTTGAGGTAATAAAAAGTAATGATATGCCAAGCAACTGAAATATGATCATTTCCAAAGATATTCAAAGTAATAGATGCTCAATACCACTTGCAGGAAATTTTGAAGAAAATACATAAACATGTTCCTCGAGACACAAGTACAGCAACTTCTTTACCATGCTGAATAAGTTAGGAAACCTACACAGCTGTTCAGCTTCATCTTCGTTAACAAAAAGACTGTCATCTGACTTGGACCCCAAGTAGATGAAGTAGATGAATTCCAGGGAAAAAATGCAAAAAAACTAGCAATCAACTGGAGAAAATCATGGTAAATGCAAAAATAAATCAGTAATTAAAAGAAGCAAGATGCTTCTATAAACTAACCCCCACAATGCCCAAGTCTTCACATTGCTTGGCATCTAATATGTCAATTGGCGATGGAGTTTTTTTTTTGTGGATCTACAACAGCTAAACGATATGCTCGTCCGATTCGGAGGAAAAGCAATAGTTGTATCTCATTATTTCTACTCAACAAGTGCAACCCCCAACTCCTGCCCCGACACATTTCTTGGTAAAATACCTGGTTAATTCTCTAGGATTCTCCAAAGAAGAAGCAACCTCTACATCTTCCAAGGTAACTTCATGGAAATCCTTAAAAAATCCCGATTTAGTCCTCAATTTCTTGAAACAAACCGGTTTGGACAACACCCAGATGAAAAAATTAGTTTCTAGCGCAACCAAATTGCTATTCTATATCCCTAAATCCTAAAACCCAAATGAATAATCGGGTAAATAGTTTGGGCCGCATGGGTAGGAGTAGTAAATAGTTTTGGCCTGGGCATTAAAGGGTAAATAGTTGAGAAATTTTCATAAAGCACTATCTTTTAGTGGTAATTAGCTATCTATAGATACCATTTGCTATACTACGGATTGTAGATACGTTTTCGTTGTTATTGTGAGCACGTGATTTTTGCCTCGCTCAAATATTCCTATAGAATTCATCAGAATTAGGATTTTTCTTTTATTATTCGAATTTTAAGGAATTAATTGCGTGATTTTGTGTTTGTTTGCATTTTGTGTACATTTTTAGTTGATATAATTCATAAAAATTACAAAAAATATAGTACCTTTGCATTTAGGACTCAATTTTATATTTTTAGTTTTATTAGTTAATTGACATTGCAAAATAAGAGAAAATCACAAAAATAGTCCTTGTCCATCTTTACATGGTTCTCTTTCTAAATTTAGGATTTTAGCTAATTTTTAGA
>NW_017677829.1:24489-26788 GCF_001879085.1 Nicotiana attenuata
TAAAATAATTAGTTTAGTTGTAGAATTAAATCAGGTCTTTATTTTTTTAATTTTGTATTAAACAAAAATTTAAAAAAAGAAAGGAAGAAGAAAAGAAAGGAATTAATCTCTCTCTGGGGCGGGGGTGCCTAACACCTTCCCTCGGGTCAACAGAATTCCTTATTCAGAATTTCTGGTTCGCAGACTCCATTCGGGAAGTCGAAATTTTCCTCGATTTGGGATTCAAGATAAACCGGTGACTTGGGACACCAAAAGCCAAACCTATCCCAAGTGGCGACTCTAAAAATCAAATAAATAATCCCATTTCGAATAATGTCACTTTAAATGGAAAAACTCCCTTATACATTATCCTTCGGGGTAGGTGTGTAAAAAAGGAGGTGTGACAGCTCTGGCGACTCTGCTGGAGAAACAAACCCAGAATTTCGATTCAGGGTTCAAGAATTCGAGCTTAGTATAATTGTTATATTTGGCTTTATCTGATTTTTCTACATGTTCCATGTGATATGTGCTAAATGTGTTACCGCTTTGATATTTGTTGAATTGTATATATAAACTGTTACGAATCCCTTCCTCTCTCTGAGTCTTCTACATCATGGAGAAGGGTGCACTTCGTGTAGCTTCTCTTCTGTTTAGAGTCTTTTCCCATTTAGAACGAGGTTTGGATAAGTTGCTAAGCCGGCGGAGCTTCTGTATCCCCGGTACGCTGCCTCCCCCTCGGCTCGAGTTGTCCGCTCGGGTAAGCCTGGTCTAGACCAATAAACCTAGGGTTAAACCTAGAAGAACAAAACCTCATGCCGGATCCCTAGTAGGACGTTTGTTTGCATCATGTGCATTTGACTTAGGGGACTCAACATAGGGGTTGGGTCCGTCTAGGACAGGTGACCTGAAATGAAAAAGACCATCCTGATGCATCTTACGTGCTACTTGCACATTTATTCGCTCGGCTTTGCATGTTGACCGACTTGTATATAATGAGAGAAAATTAAGAAAAATAGCAGTGTTGGGACTAAGTGAGGGTAACCATGTGTTTTGAAAAACCAATGCCCAAATAGTACCGAAATGCTGCCGGATTTTGAAAAAAATAAAAAAAAAAGGAAAATATTTGAAAAAGAAAAGATTGTTGTTCAAATAAAAATTTGGTTCCGTCAAATATGACCGAACTACGTGGGTCTGATTCTCACCAGATGTGAGATACGTAGGCAAACCTCATCGGTTCCGACCCCAATTTTAAAAAAAAATTCAAAAATATTTTCCTTTAGTTCCTTCCTTAAAAATCTTTCCTTAGAAAATTGAAAAAAAAAAAGTAAAAGTAGTTTTTAAACTAAAAAAATGGTTTTCTTCTTTCTAATGTTTTTCATGAAATAAAAAGAAAAATCAAAATCCAAAATACGGGTTTCCTTTATTTTGAAGTATTTTTTAAAAAAAATCCAAAAAAAAAAAAATCGGAAACAAAAAATCCAAAAATACTCTTTAGATGTCTTTCTTTTGTAAATGTCCATAAAAAGATTTGAAAAAATTGAAGTCCAAAAAATATTTTTGCTTTTCTTTAGAAGTACTTTTGTAAATAAATAAAAGCTCAGAAATTCAAAATATTTTTCTTAAAAAAAAAGTCCCTCGTTCGAAAATTAAGAGGAAACTTCCAAAATCCAAAAATATTTTTTCTTTCTTATTTAGAAAAAGAGAAAACGAATGAAAATTCGAAAAATAAATATTTTCTTTTTACTTTTAATTCCCAAAGTTCAAATAAAGAAAAGAAACTTTTAGAAGTCTTTCTTTCAAAAAATCAAAATCAAAATCAAAAATCCAAAAAAAAAAAAATTATTTCCTTTCTTTAAAGCATTCCTTTCAAAAAATAAATCCAAAAAAGAGAGTTAGTTTACTTAATTCCTAATCTTCCCGAACTACGCAAAGATCTGATTCATGCGGGGTCATGATACGTAGGCAATCCCCATCGGATTCGATCATAGCTATAAAATAAATTGAGTGAAAAATAAACTTGAAAAAAAAGAGATAGAAAATTGAGTGAAAAGAGAAAAAGAAAAAAGAGAAAATAAAAAAAAAAGATGAAAAAAAAAAGAAGAAAAAAAAGGGAGTGACAAAAAATAAAAGAGTGACAAACAAAAAGAGAAAAAGAGAGTGCCAAAAAATAAAAGAGCGGCAAAAAAACAAAACAAAAATCAAGAGTGATTAGAGAGAGACAATGATGAAGAAAAGAGGTCCATACTGAAAAAGTTAGTTAAGGCCGGGATGAAACATGCAACCGTTCAAACACATGGTAGAGCATTTAACTATTAGGTGC
>NW_017677830.1:0-26783 GCF_001879085.1 Nicotiana attenuata
TTGTGTGATTTGGGAGCAATATCAATTTGATGCCTTATTCCGTGTTCAAAACTTTGGGATTGGTCAACCGAGAGCTACTTCAATGAGATTGCAAATGGCGGATAAAACTATGAAGAGACCGCTTGGTATTATTGATGATGTTCTTGTCTGGGTGGACAAATTTATCTTGCCTGCTGATTTTGTGATTCTCGACTGCGAATTCAACTATGAGGTGCCTATAATTTTGGGAAGACCTTTCCTTGCAACTGGGAAGGCATTGGTTGATATGGAAGTAGGGGAGCTCACCTTCCGGGTGGGTGATGAAAAAATGGTCTTTCATGTGTGCAAATCAATGAGGCAGCCGAATAGTACCGAAGTGTGCTCTTTTGTGGATCTTTTCACGGAGGTGATAGTTGATGATACTAGTGCCATGACCAATATGGAGGATCCGTTAGAAGCGGTATTGTTGAACCTTGATGTGAATGGGGATGAAGGAAGGGTGGAGTGTGTCAATAATTTGCACGGAATAGGCTCTTATTCTTATGAGCCCCGGAAGCTCTCTTTGGATCTTGAGAATAGAAAGACTCCGCCAACAAAGCCCTTAATTGAGGAACCTCCCGTATTGGAATTGAAGCCTTTGCCCTCACACCTCAGGTATGAATTCTTGGGCCCTAGTTCAACTTTACATGTTATTCTTTCTTCTTGTCTTACTAACATGCAGGTAGATGCCACATTGGCGGTGCTCCAAAGACGGAAGAAGGCAATTGGATGGACTCTAGCTGGGCGATAAGACTCGCCTTTTGTGTGCACAAGATTATACTTGAAGATGATGCCAAGCCCTCCGTAGAACATCAAAGGAGAACGAAGCTATGCAAGAGGTTGTCAAAAAGGAGGTGATCAGGTGGCTTGATGTAGGGGTTGTGTACCCCATCTCGGATAGTTCTTGGACTTCATTGGTGTAATGTGTGCCGAAGAAGGGTGGTATGACTGTGGTTACCAATGAGCAAAACGAGTTGATTCCCACCAGGACTGTCACCGGATGGAGGGTGTGCATGGACTATCGAAAGCTGAATAAAGTTACCCGCAAGGATCATTTTCCATTGCCCTTTCTTGACCAAATGCTAGATAGACTTGCTGGGCATGCCTTCTACTGTTTTCTGGATGGGTACTCAGGTTACAACCAAATTTTGATTGGTCCGGAAGATTATGAGAAAACCACCTTCACATGCCCGTACGACAGCTTTGCATTTTCACGGATGCCATTCGGTTTGTGTAATGCACCGGCTACCTTCCAGCGGTGTTTGATGGCTATATTTACCGTCATGGTGGAAGATTTCATGGAAGTGTTCATGGATGATTTCAATGTTGTGGGTGACTCCTTTGATGAGTGTTTGAAGAATCTTGACAAAGTGTTTGCCCGGTGTGAAGAGACAAATCTTGTGCTCAACTGGGAAAAATGACACTTCATGGTCGAGGAGGGCATTGTCCTCGGCCATAAGATCTCAAGGAACGGAATAGAGGTGGACAAGGCTAAGATTGAAGTGATTTCAAAGCTTCTTCCTCCTACTTTAGTCAAGGGGGTTAGGAGTTTTCTTGGGCATGCGGGGTTCTACCGAAGATTCATCAAAGACTTTTCTAAGGTAGTGAATCCTTTGTGCAAGCTATTGGAAAAGGATGCAAAGTTCGTGTTTAATGATGAATGCATGAAAGCTTTTGAACTTCTCAAGTACAAATTGACAACCACTCCTATCATAACTGCACCCAATTGGAGCTTACCTTTTGAGCTCATGTGTGATGCAAGTGATGTTGCGGTGGGAGCGGTCTTGGGTCAAAGGATAAACAAGATGTTTCGCCCGGTGTATTATGCAAGCAAAACAATGAATTATGCTCAAGTGAATTACACGGCGACGGAAAAAGAGTTGTTAGCAATTGGGTTCGCAATGGAAAAATTTAGGCCCTATCTCAAGGGGGCCAAGGTGATAGTTCATACTAACCATGCAGCACTCCGCTACTTGATGACAAAGAAGGATTCCAAAGCTCGGTTGATGAGATGGGTTCTATTACTTCAAGAGTTTGACCTTGAGATTGTTGATCAGAAAGGGTGTGAAAACCAAGTGGCGGACCACTTGTCCTTTTTGGAGGTGGAGGGGAGGCCCCTTGATGGCCTTGAAATTAATGATTCATTCCCTGATGAGCAACTCCTCTCCGTATCTGTGAATAGCATGCCTTGGTTTGCAGATGTTGCCAATTTTCTTGTGACCGACATTGTTCCATGTGAGCTCTCTTCTAACCAAAGGAATAATCTTAAATGGGATAGCTTTGACTACTACTGGGATGAGCCTTATTTGTTCAAAATCTGTAATGATGGTGTGATCCGGAGATGTGTTCCGGAAGAGGAGCAAATGAGTATTCTAGATGCTTGTCATTCCTCCCCCTACGGTGGTCATCATGGTGGGGCGAGGACAGCTTCAAAGGTGCTTAGTTGTGATTTTTATTGGCCTATACTATACAAGGATGTGGATGAGCTTGTGAAGAGATGTGATGAGTGTCAGAGAGCAGGTGGAAATTCAAAGAAGGATGAGATGCCTCTCACCACTATTCTTGAGGTTGACATATTTGATGTGTGGGGCAATGATTTCATGGGACCCTTTGTGAGTTATTGTGGCAACACATACATTCTGGTGGCTGTTGATTATGTTTCAAAGTGGGTCGAGGCCATGGCTTTACCCAAAAACAAGGCCCGGAGTGTGGTGGCTTTTCTCAAGAAGAATATCTTTACTCGGTTTGGCACTCCTAGAGCAATCATCAGTGATGGGGGTTCTCATTTCTGCAATAAGGCATTTGACACTTTGCTTGCAAAGTATGGTGTCAATTACAAGGTTTCTACCCTTTACCATCCTCAGGCTAGTGCACAAGTTGAGGTCTCCAACAGGGAGACTAAGAGCATATTGTCGAAGACAGTTAATGCAAATAGGACTGACTGGTCAAAGAAACTGGATGATGCTTTATGGGCTTACAGGACTGCTTACAAGACTCCGATTGGTATGTCTCCATACTGGTTGGTGTTTGGGAAAGCTTTCCATCTCCCGGTTGAGTTAGAGCACAAGGCCATGTGGGCTTTGAGAAAGTTAAATCTTGAATGGGATGTTGCAGCAAATCTCCGGGTGGAGCAACTCAATGAGCTTGATGAGTTCCGGTCATGCCTACTCCAGTTCGTCCTTGTATAAGGACAAGATGAAGTACTTACATGACAAGTATGCCCGTGGCAAGGAATTCAAGGAAGGTGAATTGGTTCTCTTATTCAACTCCCAGTTACAACTATTTCCGGGAAAGCTCAAGTCAAAATGGAGTGGACCTTTAGAGGTGGTGCTTGTGACTCCGTTTGGTGCTCTTGATTTGAAAAACAAAAATGGTGAAATCTTCAGAGTTAATGGACACAGAGTGAAGCACTATCTTGGCAAGTTTGATGATAGCCACGTGGTGGCAATGATTCATCTCAAGTGATTGATGGTAACCTGCGTCATGCCGCGACGTTAAATCAGGCGCTTCTTGGGAGGCAACCCATGTGTTTTTCTTCTTTTTGATTTTCTTTGTAGTGCAGGATTTTTTTTTGAACTAACTAGTTGTGAGATGTGTGTAGGAATGTTTGATGCAGTACAGGACAAAGCTAGAAAAATTTGGCACTTTCTGAAGTTGGACCGCTGACAGCGCTGCATTTTTCGCGGTCAACGGTGGCCTTATCACGGAGGCAGAAATTGGTGGTGGATGCGGGATTGAAAAGTCCAAAATGAGACTTCTCTGAAGTTTCTACCGCGTCCGCGGTGCATTCTTCGCGGTCAGCGGTGCCCCACCGCTACCGCGTACCATTTACCTCTCTCAGCGGTTGTCTCAGTAAAGCATCCCTTCTGTTTGTTATAAGCGCGGAACACGATGATTTTCTGCGGCCGCGCTAGGTAAGCATAGTGGGTCCCAGGGTGTTTTCTATTAATAGGACCTCAAGAAGCCATTTACCCTTTTCGATCTTTTGACCCTCAAGCACAAATTTTCACTATTCACCTTAGCCCTAATCTGCACAAGCACAACTAAAGTTCATTGTTCACCACTCATCTCACATCTGGTAATTTCACTCATTCATCAGTCTTTAATTTTGTACTTGTTCTTCTTTTAATGGATAGTTTTTACTTCTTCTTCTTTTTTTGTTCTTAATTTTGACCTAGGGTTCATTAGTACTAATTAAATTAGGCTTAAATACCTAGTGCAGTTAGCAATGTAGATAATATTGCTAAAAGCATGAACAATTTGAAACCCTAGGTTGACTCAGGCCGCTTTTGACTTCCGCGGCCGCGGAAGTTTTTCCGCGATCAGCGGTGGTTAACTTCAGAGAAGCAAAATTGGGTCCTCGGCCGCGGTAGATTTTTTGCGGACGGAGGTGCAACCTCCGCGGCCGCGCTCATTTTTCTTCGCTCAGCGGTGCTTAGATTCAGAGGGTGGGTAGTCTGATCCCCACACCTCCGCGGACGCGATGCATTTTTCGCGGTCAGCAGTGAGCTTTCCACGACCGCGATTCATTTTCCGCTGTCAGCGGTTTGCAACTTTTTCTGTACATTGTTCTACTGCTTTTCTTCATTGCTTCTTCTACCACCAGTACTAACACTCTTTCACTAATTATATTTGCAGACAATGGTCAAATCTAGAGCTGGCGGTGAGAAACAAAGGGGAAAGCAGAGTCCTCCCGGGGTAGGAGACGAGGACAAATTAAATTGACCCCAGCAATACGAAAATCAATCAGACAAATGAGGAAAAACATTCGAGCTGCAGATAGAGTTGCTTCCCACTCAGAGGGAAGTGAGTATCTTCCCTCCTGGGAGGCCTCAGAGGGTGACTCGGTACCCACACATGTACTAGATTTCCCGGGGAGATTGAGACTGACAGATGAGCCTACACCCCCAGCCTCTCCTAATTCTCCTGCTTCTTCTGAGTCGTTTGATGGCTCAGCAGAGAGTAGTGAGTCCTCAGCTTTAGCCTTACCTACAGCTTCATCACCTGGACAGGATCCCATAGATGTAGATGATGAGGTACCGGATGACGGGAGAGGGGGGGATACCCAGACTGGAGGCTTGGAGAGGACAAGAAACCCAGAGGTTTAGCAATGGAGGTTTGTTAGTGAGCTGGCATATCAAAAATTCAAGGAGTGGTGGCCTCAAAAGTCACTCATACATGAGCGCCAGTTCATAGAGCGGGATCTTCTGCCTCACAACCCCAATGTGAAGCAGCACTTTACTGAAAGAGTGGGATGGGACTACTTCACCAGCAAGTTGCCGGATGCTAACGAGCACTTAGTCAAGGAATTCTACGCCAATGCCTCCCACATCAAAAGGGCACAAAAATGACTAAGGTGCGGAACCTGTAGGTCAAGTTTGATGGGAAGATGATCGATGATTACCTGGGATTCAATGATGAAGACGAGTCACTGTACTTAGAGAAGGTGGCGATGGATGAGGCAGCTCGCCCGTGGTTGGCATCACTTCTGGCTCTCCCGGATACTACTCCAGCATGGTTTCCTATCTTGAGGAACACCCTGAACTTTTAGGCAAAGGGTTGGGAGACCTTTGTGTGCAGTAGACTAGACCCAACTACTCACGACAACACCATGCCAGTTTCCCGGGCGATTGTAGTGGCGGTTATCATGGCGGGGTTCCCGATCAATGTCGGGAATGTCATGTCTAGGGTGATCACCAGAGTGGTCAATGAGGGTGATAGATCTTACCCCTTTCCAAACTTCCTCACCATGTACTTGGAGGATCAGGAGGTAGAGAAAAGAGATTTCGATATCAAGGTGAAGCCCAACAAGCCCTTCTCATGGTACAGTCTTCAGGGTCCCGGCAACCTCAAATCCAAGGGATCCAAGGGAAAGCTACTACTTCTACTAGCCAGTCTGAAGAGCCAGCATGGTAGTCACTACTTCATAGCCTCCCACTGCCATACCGGATCCTACCTCCGGACCATCTACTTCCATGCCGTCCTCAGTGCCCTCCTCCTCAGCATACCCATTGACTGCTCACAGGTTGAACCAAAAACTCTCCAGCATCAACAACTGGATGCAGGCAGCAATTTCTAAGGTGTCTGTGTTATCCAGTTCAGTGGCAGCCCAGTCAGTTCCCGCACAGCCCCAGGTGCCAGCTTTAGTGGAGGAGTCCCTTAAGGAGCTTCTGGACAACCAGAAGAAGCTCCTGGACAACCAAAAGCTTATTATGGATGCTCTTGTAGTTCAAGGAAAGTAAATTCAGGTGCTGAGTAAGCAGACAAAGAAGCTGAAAAAGACTCGGGCCTCAAAGGAGTCGGTGAAGCAATTGAGAGGAGAGGTGGAGAAGATGATGGCAGCTAGCGACTTACCATTGGAGCTTCTATTGGAGGATCCAGCTCAGGCAGAGCAGGTTCAGGAGCAGGAGATTGAGGGTGAGCCCAGGAGGAGGAGAGTGATACCCCAAGGTGATGATGTGGAGATTTAGCTGGAGGACCCCGTGCAAAGTGATCTAGGCACCCAGCCACAGGACCCCATGCAGACACAGGACCCCATGCTGACAGAGGACCCATAGGGAGTTTTATTTATTCTCTAACCCCTTTTTGTCTTATTTTTGATTATTTAGCATTGAAGACAATGTTAGTTTTCATTTGAGGGGGTGGTCCTATTTTGATTTGTAATACTGGGATGTAAATATAACACTTAATTTTCCTTTACTGTTATTTTTTCACTTTTGGTATGTATATAACTTTACCATTTATTTTCTTTACTTTTAGTTATTTTTCAATTTCGGTATGTATATAAAGTTACTTTTTCATGTATATATTCATTCCTTCTTATGTATATTCGTCTAAATCCCCCTATTGTACATTTTTAGTTTACTTTCCGCATTTTACTTCATAACTTCTTTTGCAACTTTCCTTAATATCATAGCTTCTTATTTCATTTAGTAGCCTCTTTTTCGGTTCGTAGCTTCTTATTTTACAAGTTTTTGTGATTCTTTGGTTTTCTTAATGCCACGGTTCTTTCCAAAGGTAGAGTTTGTGTGAACCGGGTGGCTCTTCCTGATGATGGATGGCATGACAACCTTCTTAAGGGTTTGAGTCTGTTTTCTTTTCGTTTTTGCGTAAATAGTAGTTAGTCAGTAATAGTGCCTCAGGCAAAGCTTCACTTGGGCCTAACACATTTACCTTTGACCTTATGGTTATAAACAAATTGGTGTGTATAGGATGGTGATAGTTATGACCTTGAGACTCTTGTCTTGACTAAATAATCATCAAGTGGGTTTTCAGAACCATTTGCGTTGCTCAAATCTTAGCTAAGGTTGTTGTGGGCCCCCGACTCTGTCTCTTTAGCAATCCCATAACTTGTGTGGTGAGGTATTGATTTGCAAGTCCAAGTCCCGTGCCAATGAGTCTAGAACTTACCCTAAATGTTTGTCTAGGCGAAATCCTAAGTGTAGCTCGACTTGAAAAGTGATTATAGGCTCTCCTTGATCCTAATTGAGACTTGAAAACATCCATAGCCCACCAATGATGATATCACTAGTCAACCCCGTTGAGCCATAGCCCTTATTCTTTCAAAAACCATGATACAAGCCTTTATCCATTCTAAAATGATCCTTTCTTGGCACCCGATCTTTCCTTAGTACAAGGCAAAAACATAAGTTTGGGGGGAGAGACGAGGAATGCAAAACTGATAAAAGGTATAAAAAGGAAGAAAAGGGAAGGAAAAAGAAAATAAAAAGAAAGAAAAAGCCAAAAAGTCAAAAAGAAAGCGAACAATGTAGAAGAAATGAAGGGAGTCACTAAAAGCAAAAATGAAAGGCTTGGAAAGACTAGAAAGGAGAAAAAGGATTGACATGAACAAGAAAGAGTGACAGTGTGTCTCTCTAACCCCTAGGGAAGAAGTAAATGACTCAAAGAGTTAAGAAAATGTGAGCCAAAATGAAGCAAATGAAGTGATTAAGGAAAGATGAAACCTTCATAGACTAATATATCCTACCTTGAACCAAAAGCCTTCATTACATTCCCGCAAAAGCCCTATATGATGTTGAGTTGAGTGAGCTTACATTAGTGGTGTCTCACATAAGGGGCAAGCTTATGGTACTTAGAGCCGGACTTGTGACCTTCCTTTGTGAGAGATGAGTGTGTTTTCTACAATCCTCGTTCTGAGTGCTACAATCAAAAGGTGAGGTTTGCTTATGGAGAGTTGAGGAGTATGAGTTTGGGTTCCACAACGACCAATGTGATAGAAAGAGTTACTTTGATGAGTTGAGTCAACTTTTGATGTTTTTGTGTAGCACTATAGCCATGGTGCTAAAAAGGTTGTGTATTGTTAACAACGCATTAGAGTTGAGGGCAATGGTTAGTACCAACTGATTCTTGATGAGGTCACTTTAGGACAACTGAATTTTCCTTTCTTTTATCTTGAGGAGGTGGGAATTACTTTATTTGCTTGAGGACAAGCAAAAGCTTAAGTTTGGGGGAGTTGATAACTAGGGATTCTAGTATATTTTATGCTCCTTTTTGCTTAAGTTTTGGATTAAAAGTGAGTACAAGTATTCCCGAAAGCTAACTTATTGTGCTTGTTTGCGTGTTTGGTCAAAAAGAGACAAGAATGTCAAAACCAGCTCATAAAAGAGTGAAACTTGCACAAGTTCAAAGCTGAGTCACAAGGGGCGCTGACAGCGGAAAAATAGGCGCGGACGCGGAGGGTCCACCGCTGAGGCGGTCTTGTTTACGCTCTCAATGGCGGAAAAGTTCAGAGAGCTGTATTTTGAGCCTAACAAGTTGCCGCTGCCCGCGGTGAAATTACGCGGCAGCGGTAGCTTTTGCGCGGCCGCGGTGAAGTTACCGCCCTCAGTGGAAGCCAGATTTAGAGAACCAAAAGTGGAGCTAAAAACTGAAGACCGCGGTCCGCGCTCGCTTTTGCGCGGCCGCGGTAGTTATAGCGCTGCAACGGTCCATTTTCCGCTGTCAGCGGAGCCTCCGTAGGGTCATTTTTGTTCGGAAAAAATTTAGCTGTGTATAAAAACTTCTTTTTCAGAATTTTAGGTTATCTATTGGTTTGGTAGAGCACGTGAACAACCGTTTTTAGCCTTTTTGAGTAATTTTAGAATATCTTTATCAATTAATCTTAGATTTAAATCTTGTATTTACTTTTTATGGGTTATATTTCATCTAAGTCTTTGATTTCCTCTTTGATTATGAGCAGCTAGACCCATTAGCTAGGGTTGTGGCTCAACCCTAGTGTGGGTATTTAATGGGTCTACTACTTTAGCGCTTAAATATTTATGGGCGAATGATATTTGGTCTGATTTATGCTTTAAATGTTGAATTGGTGATTGCAAACACTAATTTGTGCCTTTTAGACTTAGGCTCTTCTTGAGAAAGAGAGTCCAAGTTTAGGAAATTCAGGCTAACAAGGAATTGGGGTGCATTCAATCTCATTCAAGAGATTGATAGCCCCAATTAAAGGGCTAAACCTAGAGATAGTAATACCCGACTTGAGCCAATTTTTCTTGCACTGTTTGAACACCCAATTGGGCTTGATAAAGCCAATTAGGGCAAAGTCACTCAAACTACCGAGAGGTATAGAGTGAGTAGTTACGTGCAATGGTTATATCATGATCTCAATTATAACAAATTTGCCCTAAGTTTTAGGTCCCGTTAGATACTCACCTAGGAGTAAGTCGTATCCCTAGTGCCTTTCTACCAATTAAGAAAACCCTATACAAAAATATCATACTTAGCTTATTTTCCTGCATCATTAGTACTAAAGTAGAATAGTAAACAAGCAAAGTATGATTGGAAGTGCAATTAAGAACATCGCACATTGCTATATTAGATAGGAACCCAATTCCAAACCTTTTTTAGCTCTCTGTGGAAATCGATCCCGACCCCTCGGGTAAAAGCTGCATCGACCGCTCTTGCCACTCTATAGTGGTGTAGGGTTGGCTCGAACCGATCCAACATACAAATATATAAACTATGCACTGTAGATGCATTTATTAACCTGCCATGGTAAACGGCCCGCTCCCATGAGAGTAGTGAAATTTACCCCGCTCGCGGAATATACTTGCGACACGAGTGAACATAGATTTCTCAAAGTTATCGTAATATTCCTCAATTCATTCAAAAAATAAGAAATTCAAACTGAAAACTTTTAAATTTTGAAATCCTCATTCTCAGCTCTATTCAAGGAAAATAATAAGCATAATCAAATAACGGTGTCAACAAGGCATGGTGTAAACCTAAGACTACCAGAACCTAAGCATAATTAGTAGCTACGCACGGACTCTCGTCACCTCGTACGTACGTAACCCCCACAATTAATAGCAAACAATAATTTAAATCACCTATGGGATAAATTCCCCCTAACAAGGTTAGACAAGAGATTACCTCGGCTTAAAGTCCACTTTCCAGTCACAACTTTGCTCTAAAGCCCGAACTTGGTGCCGTTCAATCCGAAACTAGTCAAACAATGTGTAAATTAATCTAAAATATACTCCAATGCTTGAAATTTAAAAATTTATAAAAATTCCCAACTCCGCTCGAAAAGTTGGCAGCGGGGCCCACGTCTCGAAACCCGATGAAACTCACAAAATCCTACAACTCATTAAATTACGAGTTTAACCATACTAATTTCATTCAAATCCGACTCCGAATCGGTATTCAAAATTCGAAAATTCATTTTGTGAAATTATTGAAATTTCTTTCGATTTCTCTTGAAAAATAAATAATCTAACGCCGCAAATGAAGATTAATCCATGAAATTCAGTCACAAGCGAGTCAAGAATGCTTACCCCAAGTTTTATGGTGAAATTCGTCTCCAAAATTGCTGAATCCCGAGGTTCCCAACTAAAAATACGAAATAATAACTCAAAGGTCCGAAATAGAGGACTAAAAGCACAACCTCGACTTTCTTCTTCGCGTTCGCGAGCCTCCCATCGTGTTCGTGATGAACAAAATTCTCAAAAGCCATTTCCAAACTCTTCTCAGACAGCCTCTAGTATAATGGTCATAACTTTTTGTAAAATCTCCAAATAACAAATGGTTGAACTTTCTGAAAACTAGATACCAAGATCTACAACTTTCATGTTTTGGTCATCTCCCAATTCCTTATAGATTTCGAGATATAATCTGCCAAGTCTGCCCTGTGCAACACAAATTTCTTCTTCACGATTTCCAAATATCTTCCCGGACAGCCTGTAGTGTACCAACCGTAACTTTTTGTACACAACTCCAAATACTAAATGGTTTGATTTCATGATAACTAGACACAAAGGGATAAAACTTTCATTTTTGAATAATCTCCAAATTCCTTATAGATTGTGAGATATAAGCTTCCAAAGTCGGACGACGGACAGTAGGAATTCCTTCTTCGCGAACGCGAGAATCTCTTCGCGAACGCAAAGAACAATGTCCTAGCAGCAAAATCCTTCTCTGTGAACACGAGAGGCTTCTCGCGAACGTGAAGAACAACACCAGACATCAGAAACCAGCATCTAAAGTGGCCAAAAATGATCTGATAACACCCCAAACATACCCGAAACACACCCGAGGCCCCCGGGACCCCAACCAAATATACCAACAAGTCCTAAAACATCATACGAACTTAGTTGAGGCCACAAATCACATCAAGCAACTCTAAAAACACGAATTGCATCCCAATTCGAGACTAATAAAACTATGAAATTCCAACTTCTACATTCGATGCCGAAACTTATCAAATTAAGTCCATTGACCTCAGATTTTGCACACAAGTTATAAATGACATAACGGACCTATTCCAATTTCTAGAATCGGATTTCGAACCCGATATCAAAAAGTCAACTCCCGGTCAAACATCCAAACCTTCCATTTCCAATTTTCGCCATTTCAAGCCAAAATCAACTATGCACTTCCAAAAATTATCCGGACACACTCATAAGTCCAAAATCACCATACGGAACTAATCTGAGGCTTGGAATCCCAATCGGACGTCGATAACATCAAAATCCACTTCAACCCAAACTTAGGAAATTCTTAAATCTCAAAATGCCAACCTTCTGTAATAAGCACTGATATACAACCAGGCCACCTGATACTCGACCCGAACATACGCCCAGGTCCAAAATCATCATACGAACCTATTGGAACCATCAAATCATAGTTTCGAGGTTGTTTGCTCCAACGTCACTCGTTAGTCAATTCTTCCAACTTAAAGCTTCCGAATTTAGAATTTTCTTCCCAAATCAACTCCGAACATCCCGAAATTCGATTCTGACCACACATACAAGTTATAATACTTGAAGTGAAGCTACTCAAGGCCTCAAACCACTGAATGACGTGCTAGAGCTTAAAACGACCGATCGCATCGTTACAAAGAATAAAACAAGTTGATAAATGAGAAGAAAGACTGGGATATTCAGCTTGAAAAGTATCTGGTGGAGAACAACTTACTTCAAAAAGAAAAATTTGAGCTTCCCAAACAAATAAGCAGCTTGCACAAATCCCCCAGCCACTACTTTGATCGATCAAAGTCGTCTCCTTGGCTTAACAGCTCTAAGTCGACTGAAAAGGAATCTACTAGTAAACGTCCTACTTTAAAAAAGTTGACTGAAGGAAGTTCCAAGTCAACTAATAAGGCAGCTGCAGGTAAATACTCTTCCTCACATATTACATGCCACAATTGTGGCAATTCTGGACATAAAGATTTTGCATGCAATTATGCCAAAAGTTATGTTAGATCAAAATATGTTTGGAGACCTAAACAGTTACATGTATCTCGAATTACACAATCTACTAATCATGAAGGACCCAAAAAGATTTAGGTACCAAAAATAAATTAATTTATTTTTGCAGGAATTCTGAGTCCAGCCATAAAAAGGGATAAATGATATTTGCATAATGGTTGGTCAAGGCATATGCTTAAAGATGCTTCAAAGTTCATACATACTCTATAAATAATGAAGGAACTATTACACTTGATGGTAAAGCTTAAGTGATTGATATCACTAAATGTTATTCAAGTTCCTTCGGATGCTTTTAAGGTGATACGTATCTAGTAACATTTTTTGGTTAAGTATAATATGATATGTACAACTACGTATTGCTTGAGTTGACTAGCTGCAACATACTATTATTATGTTTGGTATTAATATTACCCTTGGCTTAGAGATTTTGAACAGAATGAATTTATATCTTGCATGAGCCATGTCATTTGTATAAGAATTAGGATAAGCAAGCATGCATGCATTCCTTTCATGTAGTTGTGAGCTTAAGATAATTTGTGAAGAGAATTACTTGTTATATCCATTCTCTTGGTGAAAGTTTCAATATTTCATTGAAATCTGAGAAGGTTGTTAACCTTGATGCCTCGGTAAATTGTGCATGTGGAGATACTCGACTATTCCTAAGACTCAAAAGCTTGGAAGGTACATATATATGTTTCTATTGATGATTTTTCTTACTTTTGCATATGTCATATTTTTTAATAAGAAAATAACGCATTTGCAGTGATCATCGATGTGAGTTTTAATAGTATTTATTTGACATTTTCTTGCAACAAGCATGATCTTTCACATTTTAGTATGGCGCCTCAGTTCAAAGCAGACTTGAAAAGAAAGCATCATTTTTGCATAAATTGTCATCATTGGCTTATATGTGCTTTAATATTTTTTGTTGGATCTTATCTTGAATGAATTCTATCTGAGCTATGGGAAGGAAGAAAAATTAATTTTTGATTATCTTATTTTCTTTGGTTGAAACTGTCTTGGTAAGACTCTTGACATATTCCTTATTCATTACTACTTACGATTTTATGAAATTCAGAAAATTAGTTGTAGAGAAATCTCAACATGCGCGTTTTTCTTTACATTAATACTTTTCTAAGCAAATTGTGAATAAGGATGGAGAACTTGCAGTGGATAGTTTCCAATAAACTGCTAGTGACACATTATACTCGTTGAACTAGACAGTCATGAAGAAGCATTAAACGATAAATATTGGATTCTAGCAATGCAAGATTTGTTGAGCGAAGCTGAAAGAATCAAAAGTATGAAAATCCATTACCAAGCAAAGGAGTTGCAATCATGGATATCTAAAGCCTGATAAGGCTGGTAAGGTTGTGAAAATTATGTGTAAACTTGTAGCCCAAGGTTTCACAAAAAGAAGGTTTGTTTCTTCCTAGAGAATTTTGTTAGAACATCATTTTTCATGTGCATATTACAAAGTTTGTAAACTATTTTTGTATGGATGTTGAAATATTTTCTTAATGGTTTGAAAATTGCATAACATTATTCTATAGCCTTCTCTGGAATTGAAAGTTTTTTGAATCACATTCTTGTGACCAAATCTAGTTATCATTTGAAACAAATTCATGTTTATCATCTGACGATTATTCTTTCCAAAGATGCATTTACAAGAGCATATTTTTTTTGGTAATACTAACCAAAATCATGTCAAGCATTTTTAAGCCTCTAGAAGATGATCGGTTTAAAAATGAGTATGATTGAGAATTAAGCTTCATCTTCACATTCCAAATAATGCGAAGCAAGGAGAAAATTAGTAAGTCTAACGATCGAATAAAGCACCATGGATATTTTCAGATGCAAACCTTGTAGGCAACAAAGTGGACTAAAATAAAAAAAATGGCATGGAGATTTTTTTGAAATTCTCATGTCATGAAAAAGACAAAACTAGAGCACAAGGCATAACACACGTCATTAGATTGCTTGTGACAGAAAGCATTTTGAAAATCTGCTTGGAGGACATTGACCATCATCTTGCAGATATTTCCTCACTTTTACGAAGAAGTTGGTATGGTAATGATATCCTAGTGTATCCTTTTTGGTAAAAATGATTCATTATCATCTTACCTCTTTTGTGTTTATCATTTGTGTGATTTCAAGTCTATGATAGCATGTATGCGGTTCGATTCTATTAGAATTATTTTGAATAGATTCAAAATTGTATCGTCCCGCTCTACGTTATTAGAAGTCTAATAATTCTCTTCAAATATTTAAATTATTTTTGATTGACCTAAAACAAACTACAATTTCTCGTGCTTCGTATGGTCAGCAATGATTTGATTACTCAAAAGTTTTTCCAACTGAATCAAAGCTTTGGTATTGATTGCTTAGTGTTTATTATACTTGTCATTGGTTTTATTTTAAACTGAATGAATTAATTGATTGTGCATTTATCTACTTGAGAGATTCTTGGAATATAGATTTTTATGATTTATTATTGGTTCTAGTAATTTATATCCTATTTCACCCTTTTGATGATGACAAAAGGGGGAGAAAATAATGTGTACAAAAGTTCGAAAACTCAGGTAGAATGTATGGAGACAGGGGAAGCATAACTGAGGAATGCATAGAGTGAGGGGGAGTTCACACTTGATGTACTACATGAATTTCAAGAAGATGACTTGAGGGAAATAACCGGTTTATCTAGCTTATCCCATTACTGCCTTTAATTACGTCTTTTATTAAATTTTCTTATTTTGTATTCAATGGTTTGCCATCATATAAAAGGGGGAGATTGTTAGCTTCAAGGTTTCACGTATTAATTTTGATGATAACAAGCCAACATAATTATTAATCAAACAACATTTACTTGTGGTAATCTTACTTTTGTACAGGTTTATTCAAGAAAGAAGATGCTGGAAACGATCCAAACAAATATGGGAAAGAGAATATCATGTGAAGAATTTATCAAGAAAGATTTTTTTCAGAGATTTAATCTCCAAGTGTCATAGAAGGAATAATATTTGAAAGTGAAATTTCAAATATGAATGGCTTATTACAATATCAGAAGAAGAATCTACAAAAATTATGGATGGAAAGTTTTTCAACATCTTGAAAGGAAAATTGCTAAAATCATGGAGAAGATCTATTGTTTTGTTGGAAGGAAGATACTATATGGAAGAGATACTACAATGCCAAGGAAAAATATATTTTTTATGAAAAGAATATATATTATGGGTATAATATAATCTATATTATGGAAAGAGATTCTTTTTCATGATCAAGAAAGGAGTCAAAGATATATTGAGATCTATCAGAAAAGGAAAGAAGTACGAGGAAGCGAAGGAAAAGAATCTCAAAATGCACTTCCAAAGGAAAGAAGATTTGCATGGTACCTAATATCCAAGAATCAAGGATTTTATTGTTCAGGAATAAATAAGGAACCTTCAAATAATAATGATCCTACAAAGAAAGAAGATTTGAGAAAGCTAAGTCAAATGGACAATAGTGCAAGAAAGAAAAGAAAATTTCGAATGGAGAACTTGCAAAGACAGAAAAGTCAGATTCAAGAGGACACAGATGGAAAGTTTGAAAAGTCCGGGGATAGCTACTGACTCAGCACTAGTTATGGAAAATAATTTATTAGTGATATGAAAAATCACTATAGTGTACAGTTGAAATTAGTTGCTAGGGAAAGGAAAAAAATCTCATCAGTATCTAGTCTTTAAAGGAAAGAGAATCATGCTTAAATTGAAAGAAAACCAATTCCTTTAGTAAACATGGAAACATCCAAGACTAGATGGGATATATTTGAAGAATTCAAATATGGAATGATCAACCATGGAAGAATTCAATGATTCTGCCAAATTCAAAGAGGTCATAAATGAAGCAACGACTACAACGAAAATTGAGGAACAATCTTCAAAAATCTATTGGGTTATGCCAAAGCCTAATCACAAAAAAGTATATAAATAACAGCTCTAAGAAAGAAGAAAGCATGCAACCTTCTATAAAAATTATCTACCCAACTACAAGTTTTTTATTCTACTCTTAACAAGCACTAATGTAATTCACTTTTAGTAGATTTACTGTGTACACAAAAGAGAGAAGAGAGACAGAAAAATATTGGAAAGGCAGTGGCCTGAGAGGTTGTGTCATTGTTCGTTTCTTTGGTGAGCGAGTGAAAACTAAATGGTCGTTGCTGGTGAGCGAGTGAAAATCAACCCCTGTTTGTTGTAGGTGAGCGGTTCAAAATCAACCTTGTCAACGTTGGTGGTGAACATTGAAAATCACACAAGTTGTACTTGTGACGACCCGGCCGGTCGTTTCATGAGTTACCGCTCCATTTCCCCCATTTCTGCTTCTTATTGCTTTGTTTCATCCATGTTTTGAGGTATCGAGTTGGATGGATTGGATTCAGATTGGTTTTGGTGAGGTTTGAGACACTTAGTCTCTTTTAAGGAAGTTTAAGTTGGAAAAGTCAACCGGATGTTGACTTATGTGTTAGAGGGCTCGGATGTGAGTTCCGATGGTTCAGTTAGCTTCGGGAGGTGATTTATGACTTAGGAGTGTGAACGGAATGGGTTTTGGAGGTCCGGAGTAGATTTAGGCTTGAATTGGCGAAGTTGATATTTTGGCGATTTCCGGTGGGTAGGCGAGATTTTTATATAAGGGTCGGAATGGAATTACGAGAGTTGCAGTAGCTTCGTTATGTGATTTGGGATGTGTGTGCAAAATTTCAGGTTATTCGGACGTGATTTGGTTGGGTTTTTTATCAAAAGCGGAAATTGGAAGATTTTTAGAAGCTTAGGCTTGAATCCGATGTGTTTTGGTTGAATTGATGTTGCTTAAAGTGTTTTGGTGATTGGGACAAGTTTGAATAAGGTTTTAGGATGTGTTGGTGCTATTGGTTGAGGTCCCGGGGGCCTCGGGGTAATTTCGGGTGGTTAACGGAGAAAATCGGATTGTGCTGCAGCTGTTGAAGTTGCTGCTTCTGATATTTTTGCACCTGCGGTTTGGGGACTGCAGGTGCGGCGTCGCTTATGCGAGGGGTTGGCCGCAGATGCAGATTTGAAGGGAGCAGTCAGAAACCGCATATGCGGTAGAACGACTGCACCTGCGGAGCCGCAGATGCGGCGAGTGGACCGCAGATGCGGCTCTGTTAAGTGATTTCCGCAGATGCGGAGGAAAGACGCTGACCGCAGATGCGGTAGTTGGGCTGTTAGGTGATTTCCGTAGATGCGGAGGAAAGACCGCAGATGCGGTACCGCAGAAGCGGGGTTTGTGCCGCAGATGTGAAAAAGGCCTGGGCAGAATGTTTTTAATTCGATTCATTCGCGATTTTGGGGCTCATTTTCTCCAAAGTTGGTCATTTTGGGAGCTTTTTGAAGGAGATTAAAGAGGGAATCAAGGGGAAACGTTTGGAGGTAAGAATTTCCGACCTAAAACTCGATTCTATTGTGAAATCCACCTAGAAAATCATGGAAACTTAAGCTAAAAATGGAAGAACTAGGGCTTGGAATTTTGGATTTTGATTTGGGATTTGAAGTGTCATTTATGGATGGATTTTGATGTTTTTGGTATGTATGAACTCGTGGGGAGATAAGGAACCTATTGGCGTAAAAATTTCTGAGTTTTGAGAAGTGGGCCCAGGGCTCGGGTTTTGCTAATTTCGGGATTTTTGGTATTTTTCGATTGTTTTCGCTTGGATTTTGTTCCCTTAGCATATGGTGACGTTCTCGTTCTGATTTTGGATAGATTCGACGCGCGTGGAGGCCAATTCAAAGGGAAAAGGCGTCGCGAGCTAGGGATTTAGCCGGTTCGAGGTGAGTAATGCTTGTAAATGATGTCCTGAGGGTTTGAAACCCCGGATTTTGCGTCGTAGTACTATGTTGAGGTGAGGCACACGCTCGATGACGAGCGTGGGATCGTGCACTATTAGGGATTTGGACATGATCCTGCCCGATTGATGATTTTACCGCGTATTTGATTTAAAACTACTTGTTATCATCGTTTATTGGGCTGAATGCCATATTTGGGCTTCGTGCCAACTACTTGAACCCTTCGGGGCTTTTTATTTGATGTTTCCTCACTGTTTTGACTTACTACTTGAACTCAGTCATATTAAATTCCACCGTTTTACTACTCAGCCGTTTTTACTTAGTTTGAGATTTAAATGATATTTTAAATGATGTTTGGGCTGAGAAACACTGTTTTACTATTGCCCGAAGGGCTTGTGATGATTTTTGACTGAGTAAGGCCGATGGCCTATATTGTGAGGAGATACTGATATTGATTGGAGGCCGAGAGCCTGAAATATATATGCCACGAGGTGGCTTGATTGATATGAGGCCGAGGGCCTAGATTTGATGCCACGAGATGGCTTGTTATTGCGCTTGGGCTGTAAGGGGCCCCTCCAGGAGTCTGCACACCCCCAGTGAGCGTGGGTACCCAGTGTGATGTGAGAATGAGCCCGAGGGACTGTTATTGTTCTGAGATGTTGCCCGAGGGGCGGATGTGGTGGTACTGTGCCCGAGGGGCGAACTTTTATTTGTTTAGTTTATCATAATTATCTGTCAATTACCTGTTTACTGGTTTTAAGAGCATTTTTCCTAATTCTTACTGGTTTTCCTGATTATAAATGATTTTACTGCTTCATTATAGACTGTCTTGTGCTTTACGTGTTTTCTTACTTTCAGTCATTATTTACATTTTTTACTCACTGAGTTGGAGTACTCACTTTACTCCCTGCACCCTGTGTGTAGATTCAGGCGCATCTGGTCCCGCTCCCGAGTGCTGATTCCTCCAGATTCAGGCGGGCTTTCGGAGATTACAAGGTAGCTGTTGACGTCCGCAGCCCCGTGTCTCTACTCCTTTATCGTCTCTATTTCCTTTCAGACATTGTACTAGTTATGGATTTATCAGAATTCTGTTATGTCTTTTAGATGCTCATGACTAGTGACACCCCGGTTAGGGCTGTGTATGGGTGATTCTTCCGCGTATTTATGTTATTATCAGTCATTTCGGATTGTTTTATCATGATTAAACTGTTCTTAAATGCTTACCTCTTGAAAATTGGAAAATGGGAAGTGTCGGCTGGCCTTGTCTTCACGAGAGGCGCCATCACGACCAGGTTCGGGGTTAGGGTCGTGACAAGTTGGTATCAGAGCCTAGGTTACATAGGTCTCATGAGTCATGAGCAGGTTTAGTAGAGTCTCGCGGATCGGTATGGAGACGTCTGTGTTTATCCTCGAGAGGCTGCAGAACCTTTAGGAAAACTTCACATTCTTGAAATTCTTATCGTGCGAGATGTTGATCCGAGTACTAAACTTCTGTTGTTCCATTCTCTCACAGATGGTGAGGACATGCGCTACTGGACAGGATGGACGACCACCAGTGCCACAAGCTGCGGCCACCAGAGGCCGAGGATGCGGTCGTGGTCGTGGTAGAGGCAGAGCAGTGGGGGCAGCACCTGCAGATCCACCAGCTGCCCCGGTTCAGGACCAGGTTCCAGCTGTGGACCCTCCAGCAGCACCAGCTGTGCCTATTGTGATTCCGGGTGTTCATGAGGCCTTGCCTCAGATCTTATCAGTTTGCACTGGCCTAGCTCAGGCGGTTTCAGCTACTACTACCGCAGCTACTTCACAGGCCGGGAGAGGCAGTCAGACTCCCGCCGCCCGCACACCTGAGCAGGTCGTGTAGGGACTTCAGACGCCGGGGGCACCTCCAGCCCAGCCGGTCACAGCTGCTCAGGACTATGTAGTTCCTGTCATGCTAGAGGATGAGCAGCGCAGGTTGGAGAGATTTGGGAGACTTCAGCCTCCGTCATTCAGCGGAGTAGAGGGCGAGGACGCCCAAGGCTTTTTAGACAAGTGTCAGAGGATGCTTCACACAGCCGGTATTCTGGAGACCAGCGGGGTTGCTTTCACTACTTATCAGTTTTCAGGACCTGCTTTTACTTGGTGGGAGGATTTTGAGAGGCGTAGGCCTGTTGGTGCAGCACCCCTATCCTGGCAGCAGTTCTCCGTTCTATTTCTGGAGAAGTATGTACTGCAGTCTCGCAGAGAGGAGCTACGTAGATAGTTTGAGTGGTTGCGTCAGGGAGACATGACCATGTCACAGTATGAGTTGAGGTTCTTTGGGTTGACTCGTCATGCCATTTGGTTGGTCCCGACAGATCGAGAGAGGATCGGGAGGTTTGTTGATGGTCTTACTTATCAGCTCCGTATTCTTATGACCAGGGAGAGGGTGACTGGTGCTACATTCGAGGAGGTTGTGGATATTGCCAGGGAGATTGAGTCTGTCCGTCGCTAGGAGCGAGAGGAGAGGGAGGCCAAGAGGCCTCGAGGATATGGTAGCTATAGCGGTGGTCCTTCGAGGGGCTAGTTCCAGCACGGCAGAGGCTGACAGTTGCGTCAGGGTCAGTCTGATCGCTCAATTTATCGAGGAGCATCGTCGGGTCATGGTTCCCACTGTTCACACCAGGGCCATTCTTCACTTAGTACCCTCCTAGCTCAGAGCTCATCCCGTGCTCCATCTGTTCAGGGCTCTTCTACACCGAGTGCATCTGCTGGTCACTCCGGTGCGAGGGGTTCCCATCAGTTCCCTTCTCCAGCACCTAGGATTTGTTACGAGTGTGGCGAGATGGGCCACATGTGGAGGCAGTGTCCCCGCCGTATTGCTAGTTCATCTCAGCTGAGGGGTCAGTCATCAGCTTCAGCGCCAGTTGCTCCACTACCACCCGCCCAGCCAACTAGGGGTGGGGATCAGTCAGCCAGGGGTCGCCCTAGAGGGGGAGGTCGATCAGGGGGTGGTCAGGCCCATTTCTATGCTCTTCCAGGCAGACCTTCTGATGCTGTCATTACAGGTATTATTTCAGTCTGCCACAGAGATGCCTCTGTACTATTTGATCCCGGTTCTACCTATTCTTATGTGTCATCATACTTTGCTTATATTTGGGTACTCCTCGTGAGTTTCTTGCTTTACCTGTTCATGTATCTACCCCGGTGGGTGATACTGTTGTGGTAGACCGTATGTACCGGTCGTGTGTGGTGACTATTGGGGGTCTGGAGACCCGAGTTGATCTTTTATTATTGAGTATGGTGGATTTTGATGTCATTCTGGGCATGGATTGGCTATCTCCGTGCCGTGCTATTCTAGATTGTCATGCCAAGACAATCACATTGGCTATACCGGGTGTGCCACGGACTGAGTGGCGTGGCGTGACTGATTATGTTCCTAGTAGAGTGATCTCTTTCTTAAAGGCCCAGTGTATGGTTGGGAAGGGTTGTCTATCGTATCTTGCCTTTGTGAGGGATGTTGGAGCTGAGACTCCCAGTATTGATTCTGTCTCAGTTGTGAGGGATTTCCCTGATGTATTTCCTGCAGACCTACCGGGCATGCCCCCGGATAGGGATATTGATTTTGGTATCGACCTGGTGCCGGGCACTCAGCCCATTTCTATTCCGCTGTATCGTATGGCACCAGCAGAGTTGAAGGAGTTAAAGGAGCAGCTTTAGGAACTCCTTGATAAGGGGTTCATTCGGCCTAGTGTGTTACCTTGGGGTGCGCCAGTTCTGTTTGTGAAGAAAAAGGATGGCACTATGAGAATGTGCATTGATTATAGGCAATTGAACAAGGTAACAGTTAAGAACAAGTATCCTTTTCCTCGCATTGATGATTTATTCGACCAGCTTCAGGGAGCGAGGGTATTCTCCAAGATTGATCTCCGTTCGGGTTATCACCAGTTGAAGATCAGGGATTCAGATATTCCTAAGACGGCCTTCAGGACCAGATATGGTCATTATGAGTTCCTGGTTATGTCTTTTGGGCTTACCAATGCCCCAGCAGCGTTCATACATCTGATGAACAGCGTGTTCCGGCCTTATCTTGACTCATTTGTCATAGTCTTCATTGATGATATTCTGGTATATTCGCGCAGTCAGGAGGAGCACGCGGAGCATTTGAGGGTTGTATTGCAGAGATTGAGGGAGGAGAAGCTTTATGCAAAGTTCTCCAAGTGTGAGTTTTGGCTCAATTCAGTGGCATTCTTGGGACACGTGGTGTCCAGTAAGGGTATTCAGGTTGATCCAAAGAAGATAGAGGCGGTGCAGAGTTGGCCCAGACCGTCCTCAGCCACAGAGATTCGTAGTTTTCTTGGTTTGGCAGGCTATTATCGCCGGTTTGTTTAGGGATTCTCATCTATCGCATCGCCCTTGACCAAGTTGACTCAGAAGGGTGTTTCATTTGTATGGTCGGACGAGTGTGAGGAGAGCTTTCAGAAGCTCAAGACAGCTTTGACCACAGCTCCAGTGTTGGTTTTGCCATCAGCTTCAGGTTCATATACCGTGTATTGCGATGCTTTGAGAGTATGGATTGGTTGTGTGTTGATGTAGGAGGGTAGAGTTATTGCTTATGCTTCTCGTCAGTTGAAGCCCCATGAGAAGAACTACCCCGTTCATGATTTTGAATTGGCTGCCATAGTTCACGCGTTGAAGATTTTGAGGCATTACATGTATGGAGTATCTTGTGAGGTATTCACTGATCATCGCAGTCTTCAGTATTTGTTCAAGCAAAAGGATCTTAATTTGAGGCAGGGGAGATGGTTGGAGTTACTTAAGGATTATGACATCACTATATTGTACCATCCGGGAAAGGCCAATGTGGTGGCCGATGCTTTGAGCCGAAAGGCAGTGAGTATGGGGAGTTTGGCATACCTTCCAGTTGGGGAGAGACCTCTTGCGGTTGATGTTCAGGCTTTGGCCAATCGGTTCATGAGATTGGATATTTCGGAGCCCAGTCGGATATTGGCTTGTGTGGTTTCTCGGTCCTCCCTATTTGAGCGCATCAGAGAGCGCCAGTATGATGATCCACATTTTCTCGTCCTTAGGGACAGAGTTCAGCATGATGATGCCAGAGATATGTCTATTTGAGATGATGGAGTATTAAGGATGCAGAGCCGGATTTGTGTGCCCAATGTAGATGGGCTTCGGGAGCTGATTCTGGAGAAGGCCCATAGATCGCGGTATTCTATTAATCCAGGAGCCGCAAAGATGTATCAGGATCTTAGACAACATTACTGTTGGCGGAGATGAAGAAAGATATTGTGGGGTTTGTAGCTCGGTGTCTCAATTGTCAGCAGGTGAAATATGAGCATCAGAGGCCGGGTGGCTTGCTTCAGAGGATGGATATTCCAGAGTGGAAGTGGGAGTGGATCACTATGGATTTTGTAGTTGGACTCCCTCGTACTTTGAAGAAGTTCGATGCTATTTGGGTGATTGTGGATAGGCTGACCAAGTCCGCGCACTTCATTCCTATCTGTACTAATTATTCTTCAGAGCAGTTGGCAAAGATATATATTCGGGAGATTGTTCGGTTGCATGGTGTCCCAGTTTCTATCATTTCATATCGGGGCACTCAGTTTACTTCCCAGTTCTGGAAGTCTGTTCAGCGAGAGTTGGGTACTCAGGTACAGTTGAGCACAGCTTTTCACCCTCAGACGGACGGGCAGTCTGAGCGCACTATTCAGATATTAGAGGATATGCTACGCGCTTGCATTATTAATTTTGGAGGATCATGGGATCAGTTTCTACCGCTTGTAGAGTTTGCTTACAACAACAGCTACCAGTCGAGTATCCAGATGGCTCCATATGAGGCTTTGTACGGGAGGCGGTGTAGATCTCTAGTTGGTTGGTTTGAGCCCGGTGAGGCTAGGCTATTGGGGACAGATTTGGTTCAGGATGCCTTAGATAAAGTGAAGGTGATTCAGGAGAGACTACGTACAGCGCAGTCGAGGCAAAAGAGTTATGCTGATAGGAAGGTTCGAGATGTGTCCTACATGGTTGGTGAGAAGGTCCTGTTGAAGGTTTCGCCCACGAATGGTGTTATGAGATTCGGAAAGAAAGGGAAGTTGAGTCCGCTGTTCAATGGGCCTTTTGAGGTACTTCGGAGGATTGGGGAGGTGGCTTATGAGCTTGCCTTGCCACCCAGTTTGTCGAGTGTGCATCCGTTTTTCCATGTTTCTATGCTCCATAAGTATATTGGAGATCCGTCTCATGTTCTGGATTTCAGCACGGTTCAGTTGGAGGGTGATTTGACTTATAATGTGGAGCCATCAGCTATTTTGGAGCGTCAGGTTCGAAAGTTGAGATCAAAAGATATAGCTTCGGTGAAGGTGCAGTGGAGAGGTCGGCCCGTGGAGGAGGCCACCAGGGAGACCGAGCGGGAGATGCGGAGCAGATATCCTCACCTGTTTGATGCTTCAGGTATGTTTCTTGACTCGTTCGAGGACGAACATTTATTTAAGTTGGGGAAGATGTGACGACCCGGCCGGTCGTCTCATGAGTTACCGCTCCGTTTCCCCCATTTCTGCTTCTTATTGCTTTGTTTCATCCATGTTTTGAGGTATCGGGTTGGATGGATTGGATTCGGATTGGTTTTGGTGAGGTTTGAGACACTTAGTCTCTTTTAAGGAAGTTAAAGTTGGAAAAGTCAACCGGATGTTGACTTATGTATTAAAGGGCTCGGATGTGAGTTCCGATGGTTCGGTTAGCTTTGGGAGGTGATTTATGACTTAGGAGTGTGATCGGAATGGGTTTTGGATGTCCGAAGTAGATTTAGGCTTGAATTGGCGAAGTTGATATTTTGGCGATTTTCGGTGGGTAGGCGAGATTTTGATATAAGGGTCGGAATGGAATTCCGAGAGTTGCAGTAGCTTCGTTATGTGATTTGGGATGTGTGTGCAAAATTTCAGGTTATTCGGACGTGATTTGGTTGGGTTTTTTATCAAAAGCGGAAATTGGAAGATTTTTAGAAGCTTAGGCTTGAATCCGATGTGTTTTGGTTGAATTGATGTTGCTTGAAGTGTTTTGGTGATTGGGACAAGTTTGAATAAGGTTTTAGGATGTATTGGTGCTTTTGGTTGAGGTCCCGGGGGCCTCGGGTGATTTCGGGTGGTTAACGAAGAAAATTGGATTGTGCTGCAGCTGCTGAAGTTGCTGCTTCTATTATTTTCGCACCTGCGGTTTGGGGACCGCAGGTGCGGCGTCTCTTATGCGAGGGGTTGGCCACAGATGCGGATTTGAAGGGAGCAGTCAGAAACCGCAGATGCGGTAGAAGGACCGCACATGCGGAGCCGCACATGCGGCGAGTGGACCGCAGATGCGGTAGATGGCCCGTTATGTGATTTTCGCAGATGCGGAGGAAAGACCAAAGATGCGGTACCGCAGAAGCGGGGTTTGTGCCACAGATGCGAAAAAGGCCTGGGCAGAATGTTTTTAATTCATTTCATCCGCGATTTTGGGGCTCATTTCCTCCATAGTTGGTCATTTTTGGAGCTTTTTGAAGGAGATTAAAGAGGGAATCAAGGGGAAACGTTTGGAGGTAAGAATTTCGGACCTAAAACTCGATTTTGTTGTGAAATCCACCTAGAAAATCATGGAAACTTAAGCTAAAAATAGAAGAACTAGGGCTTGGAATTTTGGATTTTGATTTGGGATTTGAAGGGTCATTTGTGGACGGATTTTAATGTTTTTGGTATGTATGAACTCGTGGGGAGATAAGGAACCTATTGGTGTAAAAATTTCTGAGTTTTGAGAAGTGGGCCCAGGGCTCAGGTTTTGCTAATTTTGGAATTTTTGGTATTTTTCGATTGTTTTCGCTTGGGTTTTGTTCCCTTAGCATATGGTGACGTTCTCGTTCTAATTTTGGATAGATTCGACGCGCGTGGAGGCCAATTCGAAGGGCAAAGGTGTCGCGAGCTAGGGATTTAGCCGGTTCGAGGTGAGTGATGCTTGTAAATGATGTTCTGAGGGTTCGAAACCCCGGATTGTGCATCGTAGTACTATGTTGAGGTGAGGCACACGCTCGATGACGAGCGTGGGGTCGTGTACTAATAGGGATTTGGACTTGATCTATCCCGATTGATGATTTTACCACGTATTTGATTTAAAACTACTTGTTATCATCGTTTATTGGGCTGAATGCCATATTTGGGCTTCGTGCCAACTACTTGAACCCTTCGGGGCTTTTTATTTGATGTTTCCTCTC
>NW_017677831.1:0-9809 GCF_001879085.1 Nicotiana attenuata
CAGCGTGCTCCTCAGAGTTCTCAGGCTATGGTCACAGCTCCCGCTGCTACCCCACCTGCCCAGCCAGCCAGGGGCGGAGGTAGGGGAGATAGAGGTCGCCCTCGAGAGAGGGGTCGTGCCAGATATTATTGTATTCCTGCTCGCACTGAGGCTGTTGCCTCCGACTCCGTCATCACAGGTATTATACTGGTTTGTCACAGAGAGGCATCGGTTCTATTCGATCCAGGCTCTACTTACTCTTATGTGTCTGCTTACTTTGCTCCGCATTTGGGTGTGCCTCGGGATTCTTTGAGTGCCCCCGTTTATGTTTCTACTCCTGTGGGAGATTCTCTTGTTGTGGACCGCGTTTATCGGTCATGTTTGGTTACTATTCGTGGTTTTGAGACCAGAGCAGATTTATTGTTACTCGGTATGGTGGATTTTGACATTATTCTGGGCATGGACTGGTTGTCGCCCCATTTTGCTATTCTTGATTGTCACGCCAAGACCGTGACGCTGGCTATGCCAGGTATTCCACGTGTTGAGTGGAGTGGTACTTTAGATCACACTCCCAGTAGAGTTATCTCTTTTCTTAAAGCTCAGCGCATAGTTGAGAAGGGGTGTGCCGCGTATTTGGCTTATGTGAGAGATGTTAGTGTTGATACCCCTTCTGTTGATTCTGTTCCAGTGGTACGGGATTATCCCGATGTATTTCCAGCCGATCTTCCGGGCATGCCGCCTGATAGAGATATTGATTTCGGCATTGATCTGTTGCCGGGCACTCAGCCCATTTCCATTCCTCCGTATCGTATGGCTCCTCCTGAGTTGAAGGAGTTGAAGGATCAGTTGCAGGAATTGCTTGGTAAGGGTTTTATTCGACCCAGTGTTTCACCGTGGGGTGCTCCTGTTTTGTTTGTGAAGAAAAAGGATGGTTCTATGCGCATGTGTATTGACTACCGCCAGTTGAACAAGGTTACAGTGAAGAACCGTTATCCTTTGCCTCGCATTGATGATCTGTTTGACCAGCTTCAGGGCGCACAGGTGTTTTCTATGATTGACTTGCGCTCAGGTTACCGTCAGTTGAAGATTCGGGAGCCAGATATCCCGAAGACTGCCTTCAGGACTCGATATGGCCATTACGAGTTCCTTGTCATGTCATTTGGGCTGATCAATGCCCCTGCAGCTTTCATGCATTTGATGCACAGTGTGTTCAGGCCATATCTTGACTCGTTCGTGATTGTTTTTATTGATGATATTCTGGTGTATTCCCGGAGTCGGGAAGATCATGAGCAGCACCTGAGGACCGTGCTACAGACCTTGAGGGAGAAAAAGTTATATGCAAAGTTCTCAAAATGTGAGTTTTGGCTGAGTTCTGTGGCATTCTTAGGCCATGTGATTTCTAGTGAGGGTATTCCGGTGGACCCGAGGAAGGTAGAGGCCGTGCAGAGTTGGCCCAGGCCGTCCTCAGCTACAGAGATTCGCAGTTTCCTTGGCTTTGCGGGTTACTACCGTCGTTTCGTGGAGGGATTTTCATAGATTGCTGCCCCTATGACTAGATTGACCCAGAAGGGTGCCCCATTTCAGTGGACAGAGGAGTGTGAGGCGAGCTTTCAGAAGCTTAAGACAGCTTTGACTACAGCCCCAATCTTGATGTTGCCTACCGGTTCGGGGTCTTATACTGTCTATTGTGATGCCTCGAGAGTTGGCCTTGGAGCAGTTTGATGCAGGACGGTAGGGTGATTGCCTACGCGTCCAGACAGTTGAAGATACATGAAAAGAATTATCATGTCCACGACCTTGAGTTAGTTTCCATTGTTCATGCCTTGAAGATCTGGCGTCATTACTTATATGGAGTGCCTTGCGAGATCTATACTGATCATCGGAGTTTGCAGCACTTGCTGAAGCAAAAGGATCTCAATATGCGTCAAAGGAGGTGGTTAGAGCTGCTGAAGGATTACGACATCACCATCCTGTATCACCCGGGTAAGGCCAATGTAGTGGCGGATGCCTTGAGTCGCCGGGCGGAGAGTTTGGGGAGTTTGGCATATTTACCAGCTTCAGAGAAGCCCATGGAGATGGATGTTCAGGCCTTAGCCAGCCAGTTCGTGAGATTGGATCTTTCGGAGCCCAGTCGAGTTCTAGCTTGTGTGATTTCCCGGTCCTCCTTATTTGATTGCATCAGGGAGCGGCAGTATGATGACCCTCATTTGCTTGTCCTTCAGGACAAGGTTCAGCGTGGAGATGCCAGAGATGTGACCATTGGAGGTGATGGGGTATTGAGGATGCAGGGCCGGATTTGTGTGCCCAATGTTGATGGTCTTTGAGAGATGATTCTAGCAGAGGCCCATAGTTCGCGCTATTCCATCCATCCGGGTGTCGCGAAGATGTATCAGGACCTGAGGCAGCACTACTGGTGGAGGCGGATGAAGAAGGATACAGTAGGTTATGTGTCTAGATGCCTCAACTGCCAGCAGGTGAAGTATGAGCACCAGCGCCCGGGTGGGTTGCTCCAGCAGAAATAGATTCCGGAGTGGAAATGGGAGCACATCACCACGGATTTTGTATCTGGACTTCCACGGACCTTAAAGAAGTTTGATTCCATTTGGGTTATTATGGACCAGCTGACCAAGTCCGCTTATTTCATTCCTGTGTGTACCACTTATTCATCGGAGCGGTTGGCGGAAATTTATATCAGGGAGATCGTCCGTTTGCATGGTATTCCAGTTTCTATCATTTCAGACAGAGGTACTCAGTTTACATTGCGGTTCTGGAGTGCCGTGCAGCAGGAGTTAGGCACTCGGGTGGAGTTGAGCACAGCATTTCACCCCCAGACGGACGGACAGTCCGAGCGCACTATCCAGATTCTTGAGGATATGCTCCGTACGTGTGTGATTGAGTTCGGAGGAGCTTGGGATCATTTCTTGCCACTGGCGGAGTTTGCTTACAATAACAGCTATCAGTCCAGCATTCATATGGTGTCGTATGAGGCTTTATATGGTAGGAGGTGCAGATCTCCGGTGGGTTGGTTTGAGCCGGGCGAGGCCAGGCTATTGGGCACAGAGATGGTTCAGGATGCATTGGAGAAGGTTAAGGTGATTCAGGATAGACTCCGTACAGCCCAGTCCAGACAGAAGAGCTACGCAGACAGGAAGGTTCGTGATGTTTCATATATGGTTGGTGAGCGGGTTCTGCTTCGGGTCTCGCCTATGAAAGGCGTCATGAGGTTTCGGAAGAAAGGAAAGTTGAGTCCGAGGTTTATTGGCCCTTTTGAGATCTTGCAGCGAGTTGGGGAGGTTGCCTATGAGCTTGCCTTGCCTCCTAGTTTTGCCGGAGTTCATCCGGTATTTCATGTTTCGATGCTCCGGAGGTATCACGGTGATCCGTCTCACGTGTTGGATTTCAGTTCAGTCCAGTTGGACAAGGATCTATCCTATGTTGAGGAGCCAGTGGCTATATTGGGCAGACAGATCAGAAAGTTGAGGTCAAAGAACATTGCTTCAGTGAAGGTTCAGTGGCGGGGTAAGCCGGCCGAGGAGGCTACTTGGGAGACCGAGCAGGATATGCGCAGCCAGTACCCTCATCTTTTCTCTACCTCAGGTATGTTCTCTATGCTTGTTCGAGGACGAACGAATGTTTAAGTGTAGGAGGATGTAATGACCCGGCCGTTCGTTTTTTGAATTTACGCCCCGATCCCCCATTAACTGCTTCCCCTAAGTTCATTCCTGCTATTTTGGTTTGTCGGGACGTTCGGTGTTGGGATTTAGAGTGTTTTGGGACACTTAGTCCATAAACGAGAGCTTAAGTGTGGAAAAATGGTCCATAATCGGAACAGTGTGAAGACGACCTCGGAATGGAAATCCGATGGTCCCGTTAGCTCCGTTAGGTGATTTCGGGGTTGGGAGCGTGTTCGGAATGTATTTTGGAAGTCCGTAGCTCATTTAGGCTTGAAATGCCGAAGTTTGAGTTTTTGAAATTCCCGGTCCGATAGTGAGTTTTTGATCCGAGGGTCGGATTGGAATTCCGGAAGTTGCAATAGCTCCGTCATGTCATTTGGGATGTGTGTGCAAAATTTCAGGTCATTTGGACGTGTTTTGGTTAGGTTTTTTTATCGAAAGCGTATTTTGATAAAAGTTGAAGTTCTTAGGCTCAAATCCTTGTTTAATTCGAGTTTCCGGCGTTGTTTTAGGTGGTTTAAAGATTTGTATAAGTTTGAATGAGGTACTAGGTGTTATTGGTGATTTGAGTTGAGGTTCCGGGGGCCTCGGGATGATTTCGGGTGGTTAACAGAAGAATTTGAGAGGTGTTACAGCAGCTGAACCATTGCTGCTTCTGGTATTTTCGCATCTGCGGCTTGGGAACCGCAGATGCGGAGCCGCAGAAGCGGCCTGTTTCCATCGCAGGAGCAGAATTCGAGTGTTCCTTTAGTTTCCGCAGGTGCGGAAGTTTAACCGCAGAAACGGTTACGCACCTGCGAGATAGTATTCGCAGATGCGGTCCTTGGGATTTGATTGAAACTGCAGAAGCGGTAAGGAATCCGCATAAGCGGCAGCCGCAGGTGCGGTTTAAGATCGCAGAAGCGGAACTCTTGGCTTTAATGAAAAAAAACCGTAGAAGCGGTGACTTGGTCTGCAGAAGCAGGGCCGCAGATGCGGTCCCTTGTCCGCAAAAGCGGAAACACCTGTTCAGAAATATCAATTTCGAGGGTTTAATTTCATAAGTTTGAAATCGATTGAGAGCTCGGGAGAAGGCGATTTTGAGTGGGTTTTGAAGAGAAAACCATTGGGTAACGTTTCCTTGATCCCTTTTCATTATATTTCATCATTATATAGCTAAATACATCATTGGAATTCGTATTTAGGATCAAAAGTTGGTTAATTTGGGGTAAAACTTCATACACCAAACTATTGGGTTTTGAGGGGGCATTTGACCTTCGATTTGGGAGATTTTTATATGGTTAGACTCGTGAGAGTACGAGGGTTCTGAAAATGTGAAAATTATTCGATTCCGAGACGTTGGCTGGAGGGGCATTTTGGTCATTTTACCTATTTTCGCGCCCTAGCTTTAATTTTTATAGTAGAATCAGTTGTTTGCAATATTATTTACGATGTGTAATTGAATTGAATAGATTTGGGCTATTTGGATTCGGATACTCGTGGCAAAGGCGCGGTTTCTAGTGATATTGAGTCGGTTCGAGGTAAGTGGCTTGTCTAACCTTGTGTGGGGGACTTTTTCCCATAGAATTGTTTTCTTGATATTTGAGTGCCTTGTACGTGAGGTGACGAGCGTGTACTTGAGCCGATTGATGAAAATCCGGTTTTCACTTAAGTTGTTGATATTTAGCTTTCTTTCCTACTTGCCTTATCCTACTTGAAATTTTACTTGTGCTAGATTTGGAAAGCATGTTTAGCAGACTTAACTGCCTAATTGCTTAAGTTGTTTGACTGTATTATGTGAAGCATGCTAGGCTAATTCTATCTGTTGCTCTGTCTTTCGTACTTTATTCCTTGGTTTGTTTCTGGCTGTGGCTGCGCATTTACATTGGGACTACGGATATGGGATTTCGGTAGCTCCCTCCCTTGTCGTTTACTTTGGGACTACGGGTTCGATTCCCGGTAGATCCCCCTGCACTTTTACTTTGGGACTGCGGGTTAGATTCCCGATAGATCCCCCTGCGTTTTGATGGTTGGACTACGGGACGATATCCCGGAAGATCCTTCGGTTTGGTATATGAGTTGGACTACGGGACGGTATCCTGGGAGATCCACTGGACAGTTGAGGAAAGGGATACAGGACGGTATCCTAGGAGACCCTCATTGTTATCATTGGTATTGGGTTGTATTTACTTTGTGTTTGCTCTGTCCTTTGTGGTTGTTGTTGTCTCGTTGACCTCCCTTATTTCACTGCTATATTTATTATTTCTGTCAGATTATCATACCGTTAATTATTGTTATTACTATATTTGCCTCAGTATGGCCCTGACCTTCCTCGTCACTACCCAACCGAGGTTAGGCTTGGCACTTACTGAGTACCGCTGTGGTGTACTCATGCCCTTCCTGCGCATGTTTTTCATGTGCAGATCATCCAGGTACCTCTACTCAGGCGCACTATCAGTGAGGCAGGAGGACTACGGAGACTTCGAGGTAGATCTGCTGCGTCCGCAGACTGACGAGTCTCCCTCTTACTCTACCTCTAGTACTTAGTTTTTCTTCTTCCGGTTGTTAGATATTCTGGAGTTTGGAGCCTTTACTTTTCGCTTCTGTAGCCTGTGTTGCCCGTGAGTTTCCGGGTTTTGGGGATTATTTTGAACTTGTGATATTGAGTTGTACATGCCGAGCGGCATTCAGTACAGTTTCTTTTAGTATTTAATTTGGTTTCCTCTATTTTTCTGCAATTATTATATTTCCGCAATATTAGGCTTACCTGGTCATGGGGACTAGGTGTCGTCATGACATTTTCACAGTCGGTGAACTAGGGTCGTGACATGACCCCAAATTTTCCACACAAATCACAATTGACACTATGAACCTACTCCAACTTCTGGAATTCTATTCTGACCCCGATATCAAATTTTCCACTGCCGACCAAAATCGCCCAATTTCCAATTTTTGCCAATTCGTGCCTAATTCTACCACAGACCTTCAAATCACATTCCGGACATGCTCCTAAGTCCAAAATCACCTAAATGAGCTAATGGAACCATCAAAATTCAAATCCGAGGTGGTTTACACATAAGTCAACATCCGGTCAACTTTCCCAACTTAAGCCTTCACAAAAGAGACTAAGTGTATCAATTCACTCCAAAACCACTCCGAACCCGAACCAACCAACGCGATACGATCAAATATAGCTGAGAAACACAAAAGGAAGTAGAAATGGGGGCAATAACTCACGAAACGACCGGCCAGGTCATTACATTTTTGGCACTAAAAGCATTAAACTTTTAATTAGCCTCTGCTGGTAACAATAGGTTTTTTCAGGTTAATGAGTTGGAATAAATGAGGTTGGAAGCCTATGAAAATGCAAAACTTTTTAAATAAAAATTAAAAAAATGGCATTGATAAGTTGGTATTTTACCAACTTATCTTGCCTTTAAACCTATACTTTTGTTATGTTTGAGTGATAAAATCATGTATTTAATTCAGTTCCTTCTATTTTACAGGGTGATTGTGATTTAGAAGTAATGGTGAAGAAACCAAGTGAAAACAAGTCAAAAGAAGCCAAAAAGAGAGAAAAATCTGGGCAGTGCCCTCAGGGGTCGCAAATGCGACCAGAGCATGGGAAAAGCGAAGTCAGCCATAAAGGTCAGTCTTCGCAAATGCGAAGAGGAGTTTGCAAATGTGAACTCAGCAAGAATAGGCAGTGTTCGCAAATGCGAAGACCACTTCGCAAATGCGAAGTCAACCTGGATAGTCAACCTTCGCAAATGCGAAGGTCTCATCGCAAATGCGAACCTGGGCAGTCTGGGCAAGTTTGGGAATAGCGAACTTTTGTTCGCAAATGCGAAGATCGTGCTTCAGGCATGGGCAATTTTGGAATTTCACACTTTTGATCCCCAATCCATTTAATACCCAATTAGGCTCATTTGTAAAATATCTTTGGCATATCTTTGGCTTATTTCAGTTCGTAGGGCTAGAGAGAACAAGTTTTGGATGTAAAACATTTTCAAAACCATGTTCTTATTGTCTGGCATTGCGCGATAAGCGATAATTTTCTTACATTCCTAATCGCCTACACATTGTTCCCTGTGGGATTCGACCCCGACTCATAGTTGGGTAAATTATATTGCATGCGACCGTGTCTATTACTTTTTAGTAGTGGATTTGGACGTCATCAAAATTGGCGCCGTTGCCGGGCAACAATTTGGCGTAATTTAGGTTGTTTGAGAAATAAGCGAAAGTGCTTTGGTCCAAAGTTGTGAATATTTGTGTAATTAAATTTTCTTACCTTGGTCTATTTTTCTTGTTTGTTTCTTGTTTATTTTCATATTTTTGAAAATGGCATCAGATAATGAAAATTGGTCGGATGGTAGTTGTTCATACTTTGATGACCCTTGTCCTTTTTGTGGAGGACCACACTCGTGGCAAAATTGTTTAAATTCTCCCGGGGGTGGATTGTGCGCACAGTCTCAACCCTATGAGTGGAGTATTTGTGATAAGTGTTGTTTTCAAAATGGTCATTGGGATGATTGTGCTTATTTGTCCTTCCCTTCCCCAAGCCCCTAATATGATGATTCTACTTTGTGTGATGAAAGTTATAGGGCTATGGAAGTTGAAGAAGTTGAGCATGGACAAAATGGAGAGTTCAAGCTCATATTGGAGTGTCTACTTGAAGGAGGAAATAAAGAACAAAGTGCCTTGGAGGAGCTTTTGGAAAATAGTCTCCAAAATGAATTGGCACTTGAGAGGTTGCATTCACAAATGGGAGAAATGCTTGAAGCTTTAGAGGTCCAAAAAGCCTCGGAAGTTAATGAGAGCCAAAAATTCTCCTTGGATGTAGATGTTGAAATCCTTCCTTGGCACTTGATCAAAACCAAGAAGAGCTCTCAAATGCTCAAAATGAGAAAATAATGCTTATGTTGGAGACCATTCTTGAAATTGAGGAGAAGCCCAACTTTGCACTCGAGGACTTGAAACAAGGCTTGAAATACAATGACGAACACATTCGCACATTGGAGGAACAAATGCAAATATTGGTTAAGGCTCACTATGCCCACCAACTATAGAGTGTGGAAGAAAGCCAAGAAGAGTCCAATTTCGAGGGAGAAAGTGAGCTTTACTTTGAGGATTCAAGAATTGAACATCCACCAACCAACTCTATAAGTATTAATGATGCCAAGAAAAAGATGGAATTAGAGTCATCCGATGTAAATGAAATATTGGTTAAAATTGACTCTAGTTCGGGGGAAGAAGAGGATGTCAAAATCCAAGAAAAATTGCAAGTTGGAGGTTTGAAGTCACATTCCAAGCATTTTTCAACATTGGAATTATGTGGTGACACGGAAGTTGAACCACATGAATCAATGAAGGACTGCGAGGAGAAAAAACTCATGCCATACATCTTACAATTTGAGGAAGCAAAAAAGCAAAATGACATTCCTCACATGAGAGCCAAAAAGTGCAAAATGAAGAATTTAAGCATTGGCTCGATCATCAACTCACCACCCCCCATCGCTCGTGGTCACAGCTTGATTCCAAGCTAGGTGCCCAGTTCATATCATCCAAGTGGCGAGAAAAGTGGTAATATTGTTTGTGTCGTGCCACGACGTTAAATGCGGCGCTAGGTGGGAGGCAACCCATCGTTTTTCAAAATTTTTGATCATTTTTGAAATTTTCTTTTTTAGAATAGCTTAGAATATTATTTGTAACTAATCTGCCAAGTTTGAGAATTTTTGGAGTTGATTTGAGCAGGTCGGGATGACCCGGAAAGACAAAACCAGTAGCTGTTGGAAAATGCAGGGGCAGGCTTCGCATTTGCGAAATATTGTTCGCATTTGCGAACTTTCCCATTGCAATTTCCAGCTTTTGTTAGCAATAGCGAACCATGCAGAAAAGAGTGACCTTCGCAATTGCGAAAGGTCTGTCGCAATTGCGGCTTCTGAGAGTCAAAAGCAGTCAGTCGTTCATTTTTGAACCAAAACTGAACAAAACATTTGGTAAGGCTCTCAAACTCATCTCCCTCACTCTCACCACTGTAGACTCCTTCAACTCTCACTCCTCATTGCAAAGAATCAGGTATGAAAGCTTAATCATTACTCCTTCTTCTTCTTCGTCTTCACTTTCTCTTTTATTTTCTTGATTTTCTGCAACCCTAGATCCAAATGCGTCCATTCT
>NW_017677831.1:12402-26769 GCF_001879085.1 Nicotiana attenuata
GATTTGTGCCCATTGACCATGTTGTGGCTTGCTTGGTACCAATATGATTTAAACCTTGGCATATGAATTTTTGATTGTTGAAAAAGAAAACGATTGAAGTAAAAAATGTCATGACCTTTTAGACTCAATTTTTGGCTCTTTAATTCACTAAATAGCTTTCTTTAGGCTATAGGTAACCTCTTTGCGTCATTGGTTCTAATTGGATTTTGGATTTGTATTCCACTTGAGTTTTCATGTGCCATGTGTGGTGAGGTTTATTTGTGAGCTCTTTTGTAGTACTTGTGGTCTAGAACTTGCCCGGAATGTGCTTTAAGGCGAAATTATAGACTAACTTGGTTTGAAAAATGATATTAGGCCTTCCTTGGACCGCTAGTATACCTTATATTTCCTACCCTTAAATATTTTCCCTAGTCAATCCATTTTGAGCCTTTAACCTTATTCTTTGGCAACCATATTACAAGCTTAAATCCTTTGTTCTTAATTGATCTAGCTTTTGACACCCTACCTCCCTAAGTACTTTGAAAGTGTAAATAAAGGCTAAAAGCCTATGTTTGGGGGTTGAAGGTTAGAAAAGTTGTGATATGAAAGTTGTTTGAAAAGGTGGAAGGTATAGAAAAAAAAATATGAAATCTTCTTTGACTTTGAAAAAAAAAGAAAAAAAGAAAAAAAAGTGTATATAGAATGAAGTGATAAAAAGTCGTGAATAGAGGGAAGACTAGGTGTGGAATGAAAAGTGAGGAAAGGATGGAAAATGTTTTTGAAGGAAGGGGACTTTAATTGTAAATATTGTAGTGCTTTGGGAGGTTTTGAGTCACTTTAACCAAAATTTATCCTTACCTTAACCAAAAGCCTAAACTACAACCCTTTAAGTCCTAATTGATTTTGAACCAAGTTGTCTACATTAGTGGAGGAATACATGAAGGGCAAGCCTATGGTACTACTTGTATGCATTTGAACATCTTTTTGAGAGAGAGTTAATTCTTTCCATTTGATATCCCTTTTTGGTTTTGAAATTAAGATTTATGAGTGTGGGATCCTCTCTTAAAAGTGAGGGCACATGAGATTTGAGTTGTGAATTTAATCCCATTTTCAATTGGAAAGAATGACCAAAGAAAGTTGATTGTGATAGAGAGGCAAATTTTGAAGCTTTAGTGTCATGACTTGATTGCTACTATGATTTGCATTAGTGTTTGAGCACTTGAAGTATAATGAATTTTATGTGAAGTGCTTGATAATTCATATGCTTTGGAGTTATTGTTGGTACCAATCAAAGTCATGCATTTGTGCTTAAAGAAGACTTTCTTTTTGGCTTGGTGTGATAGGATATGAGGTTGATTTAGCCACTTGGGAAGAGATTTTGTCGTTTTCGTTGCTTGAGGACAAGTAATAGTTCAAGTTTGGGGGTGTGATATGTTGGTATTTTACCAACTTATCTTTTCTTTAAACCTATACTTTTGTTATGTTTGAGTGATAAAATCATGTATTTATGTCATTTCCTTCTATTTTACAGGGTGATTGTGATTTAGAAGTAATGGTGAAGAAACCAAGTGAAAACAAGTCAAAGGAAGCCAAAAAGAGAGAAAAATCTGGGCAGTGCCCTCAGGGGTCGCAAATGCAACCAGAGCTTGGGAAAAGCGAAGTCAGCCATAAAGGTCAGTCTTCGCAAATGCGAAGAGGAGTTCGCAAATGTGAACTCAGTAAGAATAGGCAGTGTTCGCAAATGCGAAGACCACTTCGCAAATGCGAAGTCAACCTGGATAGTCAACCTTCGCAAATGCGAAGGTCTCATCGCAAATGCGAACCTGGGCAGTCTGGGCAAGTTTGGGAATTGCGAACTTCTGTTCGCAATTGCGAAGATCGTGCTTCAGGCATGGGCAATTCTGGAATTTCACACTTTTGATCCCCAAACCATTTAATACCTAATTAGGTTCATTTGTAAAATATCTTTGGCATATCTTTGGCTTATTTTCAGTTCTTAGGGCTAGAGAGAACAAGTTTTGGAAGCTAGGGCTTTGCACACACACTTTGGTCTTGAAGATTGAAGCTTTTGGTTGAGAATTTCTTATCCATTTATGTTGCTTTCTTCATTTCATTGCTTTGCATTGTATATCTAAGTGTGTAGTATTTTATTCAACACTTAAATCTTGTTTATGGAAATATTCATGTTTAAAGTGTGGATTAAATACCTTGTTGTGCTTATGTATTGAATGATATTTATTTATTTATGAAGTGAGTTATTGTTAGTTTAATTATTCTTGTTCTTTAATGTTTCCAAAGGGATTAGCTAACCCTAGGACTCGCCCATTAACTCCGAATTAATTTTGGAAAAGATAATTTGGGGTTGGGAAAGATTAATTAACAAGAACTTGAGGCGTTAACCCTCATTTTATAGATTCTACCTAGGGATAGGATTGAACTACTTGTAGCCATTCCGGGTGTGCTTAATCTTCTAATTGTTTTAGGGATAATTCAATTAGGAAGTCTTGTTAGTCTTCGGAAGAAGCTAATTAAGAATTATTATCCGTGGCTAATTAACATAAACTCGCTCATATTTGTAAAATCATGAAATACATTGGATCGTTACTTGAGTGTAATTCCCGATGCAACCATACTTGTAGCCATTGATCATTTTACTTGCTTTCTAGGTTAGTTTACATTTCCGCATTTAGATGTAAAACACTTTCAAAACTAAGTTCTTATTGTCTGGCATTGCGCGATAAGCGATAATATTATTACATTCCTAATCGCCTACAAATTGTTCCCTGTGGGATTCGACCCCGACTCATAGTTGGGTAAATTATATTGCATGCGACCGTGTCTATTACTTTTTAGTAGTGGATTTGGACATCATCAGGCATGACAATTTGATCCGACAAAAAAGTTTTATAATTGGAGATCAAGTGCTTCTTTGCAATAGTCGACTCAGGCTATTCATGGAAAATTAAAATCAAGGTGGACAGGTCCTTACAATGTAACTAATGTTACTCCACATGGAGCAATTGAAATCCAACAGAACAATGGAGGTGACTAGTTTAAGGTAAATAGTCAAAGACTCAAATTGTACTTTGGAGGACATTTTGAGCAACATTCATCGGTCACTTTGTTAGACTGATGAATTTCACAAGTAATAAGTCGAGCTGACGACGTTAAACTCAGAACTATAGTAACATACCCGTAGCTATTGAGAGTGAAGCAATGGAGCCTTATAAGTCCAACATAGGTTTGATAATTAAATACTTAACCAATTAATCTGGTCAATATCCAAGTTACTGTACAACCAGAGCATCTCATGAAGGCCTCTACAAAAATAGAGTCACCTATATAGGAGCAACTCCATGGTGATCGGTATGCCTAAGTAGCTGGTTGGTTAATCGTTTAATGATTCAATTCGAATGTTGGCTCAGGTAATTTTTGGTTTATATTTAAACCAGGACCAAATGACTGATAAGGTCTTAAATTAGTCAGTCTATTATACATAGAACATCTGTAGTCACAGTTTCTTTCAAGCTTTCTTGTGTGATTGTAAATTTGAAAGCCAAAAAGATTTTTCTTATTTTATATTCATTAGTATTAATTTTTTCTTTTCCTTAAATTAATACTTATATATGTATATCTCTCATCACATGTTTTATCCAGGAGGATGAAACAGTTCACATGTGGAGGGGATAAATTCTGATGCATTTCTAGTATATGTTTTATATGTATCTAATATATATATATATATATATATATATATATATTATATTATATATATATATATATATATATATATATATATATATATAATATATATATATATTATATATATTATTTTCTTTATATCTTTAATATATTTTTTTCTCTCTATATCCTATTTGTAGGTTTTTAATTAACAAAATAAATTCTTTACTATATGTCCAATGATTCTTTTTCATCTTCACCATGTAAAATTCCATATCTATGGTTTTGATTTTGTGAAGGCAGGCAAAAGCTCTTTACTTTAGGAATCATTCAATTGAGAACAATTATGATCGCAAAATAGGTAGAATCTTAAATTTGGCTACAACTTGCTCTAAATGTTTCTCAAGGCGAAGTAATAGGCTGACACTCATTTTTGGAAAATGAATTAGGATTTCTTTGATTTACATTTTCTAGCCTTCTTATTTTCTAACCAAATACATATAAATATTCCATTAGAACACTTCTAAGTCTTTATCCCATTTTTTTCAACACCTTGATCTCTTATAATGAAGAAGAACAAAAGAAAAAGAGTAATTAGATATATACATATATAGTAATAGATCTTCCAACTAAAAATGAGCAGAGATGTGGTGTATATATTTAAAAAATGAGAAGAAAGAGAAGAAGAAAAAAAATTATGTGAATATAAGATATTTGAAAATTTAAAAAAAGACAAAACAAGAAAAAAAAGTGTTATCAAAGGAGGAGAATGTCGAGCACCAAGAAATGTTTGCTCCAAGCTGGGGAAAAGAAGTCACTCTAAAAAATATCCTTATCCTACAGCCTGAAGCTAACTGTGATGACCAAAGGGTCATTTTCTTTCTCCTCAATTTGCGTGCACAGTCCGGGTGCATATCCGAAACTTTTATGTAAATTTATGAAAAATATTGAAATTTGGCCTTTAAAATTGGTTAAAGTTGTTTTCGTTCAATATTTTTGTTAAGGACCGACCTGTGATTTGACGGTCCAGTAGGGTCCGTAGTAAAATAATGGGACTTGGCGTATGCCAGGAATCGAATTCCAGAGGTCCCTAGCCCGAGAAAGAATTTTAAAGAAAATTGTTTGCTGGAAAATATAAGACTTTGAAAATGAATGGTGTGTGATCTTGATGATATCGGGCCGTATTTTGGTTCGGAGCTCGGTACAGGTTTAAAATAATATTTAAGTCGAATCTGTGAAATTTGGTAAGAATTGGAGTTGATTTGATATAATCGGACCTTAGGTTTGAGAAATACAAATTCTGAACTATCTTATGATTTTCATTTGAACTTGAGGTTAAATCTGTAGTTGTTTGATGTTATTTTGATGATTTGAATTGCACGAGCAAGTCCCGTATGATATTTTTAGATTTGTGTGCATGTTAGGTTTGGAGCCCCGAGGGTCGGGTGAGTTTTGATAGGCACGGAGTGACTTTGGACTTAGAAATTTCTGTTGCAGCTGGTGTTTTTGTTGCAGGCTGATCTCGCAATTGCGAGTCAAGGCTTCGCAATTGCGACCTAACAGGCTTGCAATTGCGAGGGCTTTAATCGCAATTGCGAAGAAGCACATGCCAGCACTTGTTCGCATTTGCGACCACCCCTTTGCAATGCGAAGTCATCAGGGAAGGGCCAGTCATCGCAATTGCGACAATTGCTCGCAATTGTGAAGGGAGCAACATGCAGCAGGTTCGCAATTGCAAAGCCTGTTCTGCATTTGCGAGCTTCGCAATTGCGACATCTGCACCTGAACAAAACGTCATTTAGATGGAATTTTCACTTCCATTCTTCAAAATTTCGAAACCTAAACTCCTAGGGCAATTTTTTCAGAGCAATTTCTTCCCGAAATCATAGGTAAATGAATCTTAACTCTTTTCTTCAATCTATTTCATCTTTTTACATGATTTCATCTCAAAATCTAGGGTTTTTCATGGAGATTGGGTGTTCTTGGTAGAAATTAAGATTTCCGAATTTTGGGGATTTGGACTCAAATTGAGGTCGGATTTCAAAACCAATTGCATATTTGGGTTCGTGGGTGAATGGGTAGTCGGGTTTTGGTTCGAACTTCGAGTTTTGACGAAGCGGGCCTGGGGTCGATTTTTGACTTTTTAGGAAAAACATTGGAAAATCTTTATTCATGCATTAGAATTGGTTTATTTAACGTTTATTGATGTTATTAAGTAAATTATGACTAGATACAAGCGGATTGGAAGTGGAACCGAGAGGTAACGAAGTAATTGAGGCTTGATTTTGTTTGTGGAATTTACGTAAGTGTTTGGTGTAACCTTAGCTTGAGGGAATAGGAGTTGTGGTCTTATTTGCTACGTGTTAGTGTTGAGTACGACGTATAGTGTTGTGACGAGTATCTATTCATTGGTGTCAATCATGCCCGTAAGTCTTATACCATGTTGTTGTGACTCTATTGTGTACTGCCCATGCTTAAATTCATGATTATCAATGTTGAACATGACTTATGATAATTTCTTGTTAATTGACCATTATTCAGTATTGGCTCAAGTTGCGATTTATTTTGTGAAGTAACTGTTGGAACGAGATTGGTTATAGCCGAATCCCTTGCCGGGATGTATTTGTTTCTGTTGTTAATTCCCTTGCCAGGATGTATTGTTTCTATTGTTTGGGTGGGGAAGAGTGTAAAGCACGAAGGGTGATGCTGTGCATAATATTGTAAGTGAGTGATAATGCACGAAGGGTGATGCTGTGCCGATATTGTGAGTGTTAATGCACCAAGGGTGATGTCGTGCCATGATTTGAGAGCTAATGCACGAAGGGTGATGTCGTGCCGATATTGTGAGAGTTAATGCACGAAGTGTGATGTTCCGCCATGATTATGAGAGTTAATGCACGAAGGGTGATGTCATGCTATTTTTGTTGCATCATATGGTGAGAACGAGAGTAAAAGCACGAAGGGTGATGCCGTGCACATATTATTATTTCATTATTCTTGTTGATACAAATATGGCGCTGATTATGCTTCTCTATTGAATTACTGTTAGAATCTGATATTCCTCGCAGCATGTTCCCCTTCCCATCTTTATCTGTCATTTCATGTTATTATTGTTCTGTTCGTATATGATTTAACTGCACAAGTTTATATGGTTGTCGTGCCTAGCCTCGTCACTACTTCGCCAAGGTTAGGCTCGACACTTACCAGTACATGGGGTCGGTTATACAGATACTGCACTCTGCACTTTTTGTGCAGATCTCGGTGCCAGACCTTGTGAGTAGCTTGAGGTAGCTGCCTTCAGTCCAGGGAGACCAAGGTAGATCTGCTGGCATTTGCAGAGCTTGAAGTCCCCTTACCCGCTTTAGTTTCTTCTGTCTCTTCTATTTCGAGAACAGTTGTACTTTTCTTTCTAAACCAGTGTTTGTAGAAATTCGTAGATGTTCGTGAAATTGTAACACCATATCATTGGGGTAGACATGTATTGGAGTATTTCAAATTGTTATAACACTTCCGCACTTTATATCTGTTTAGCTTTAGTTACTATTTATCTCTGTTTGGGTTAATTGCTAATGGGTTAAAATCATAGTAGTTGGCTTACCTAGCTTTCACGAGTAGGCGCCATCACAATCCCGATGGTGTGAAATTCGGGTCGTGACAAGTTGGTATCAGAGCTCTAGGTTGCCTAGGTCTCACAATTCACGAACAAGCTAGGTAGAGTCTGAGGGATCAGTACGGAGACGTTTGTACTTATCCCCCAGAGGCTGCAGAGTTTAGTAAAAACTTCACATCTATTCTTTCCTGTCGTGCGACTTGATTTCTCAATGCTAATTGAACTTCCACTTTGTTCTTTTGCAGATGGTGAGGACACGTACCGCTTCATCAGTTGACCAGCAGCCCGAGCCCCCAGTGGCAGCTCCTACGAGGAGCAGAGGCCAAGGTCGTGCTAGGGGCCGAGCAGAGGTAGGGCTCAGCCTAGAGCTCGAGCAGCAACACCAGCGGCGGATCCTCAGGTAGAGTTGGAGGATGAGGGTCCGGCCCAGACAATTCTAGCAGGGCCAGCTCAGGTCCTAGAGAGGTTCATCGCTACCCCGGTACTCCAGGATGCTTTGGTCCGTCTAGTGGGACTTATGGAGAGCGTCACTCAGGCAGGCATATTCCCTGTTGCACCAGCTATTTCTTAGGTTGGAGGAGGAGCCCAGACTCCTGCTACTCGCACTCCGGAGCAGATCGCTTCCCAGTTTCAGACTCCAGCAGCTCAGCTAGTTGGGGTAGTTCAGCCGGGTGTTGTAGCACAGACCGGTGATGGGCCAACTGTGTCTGCTGATGCCTTGTGGAGGTTGGACACGTTCACCAAGCTTTTTACTAATACCTATGGTGGTACTTCTTCAGAGGATCCCCAGGATTATTTGGACAGTTGTCACGAGGTTCTACGGAACATGAGGGTAGTGGAGACCAATAGGGTCGACTTTGCTGCTTTTCGTCTATCAGGTTCTGCTAAGAAGTGGTGGAGAGATTATTGTTTGGCTAGACCAGCTGGGTCACCAGCTCTGACTTGGGATCAGTTCTCTCAGCTATTTCTGGAGAAGTTTCTCCCTATCACCAGGAGAGAGGATTATCTGAGGCAATTTGAGCGCCTCCAGCAGGGTTCTATGACCGTCACTCAGTACGAGACCAGATTTATTAACTTGGCCCGTCATGCTCTTCTTATACTTCCCATCGAGAGAGAGAGGGTGAGAAGGTTTATTGAGGGACTAGCTCAGCCTATCAGATTGCAGATGGCTAAGGAGACAGTAAGTGAGATTTCTTTCCAGGATACGGCCATGTGGCCAGGCGAGTTGAGATGGTTCTATCACAGGGGAGCGGTCAGGGGTCTAACAAGAGGCCTCGTCATTCTGGAAGGTTCAGTGGTGCCTCGTCTGGAGGCAGGGATTCTTTTGGTAGAGGCCATCATCTCAGGCCGTTTCATTCAGCACTACAGGCTTCTCACGGTGCTCCAGGTGGCCGTGGTTCTCATATGCAGTATTCAGATCAGCTACCTTAGAGTGCATCACTAGCTCCTATCAGTGCACCTCCGATCTAGAGTTTTCAGGGTGGTTACTCAGGCCATCAGGGTCAGTTTCTGTCACGCCACAAAATCCGAGGAGCGCGACCGGCGCTCAACCGAGTAAGCCCGACTGAGCAAGCCTGTTAGGTTTCATCCTACCAAACCCAACTCATGATTAAATAGGAGATGGACTACATTAATCAGCTTTAGTAAGTATTTCATTAACAACTTCTATTTCATTTCCACTAGCAACTTAAATCACAATTATCAAAATATTACAAATTTTATAAATCTTTGCCAAACATCAATATTTCTACTTTAATTCCAGTACCCGACACTACCCACAACCTGTCTACGGAGCCTCTAAACATAACTGAAGAGTAATATAATATAGAAATGTCGGTAATAAGGCTCCGGCTATACCTCAAATACAAAGTACATGATAAACAAATGAAACAGGACCCCGAAACGAAGTGGGGCTCACCAAGTCAGCTGAAAGGATGATGCAGCACTAGCTGCGACCAACATTGCCTGCTATAGAAACACCTACATCCATTTAAAGACGTAGCGCCCCTGGCAAAAGGGACGTTAGTTCCATCGAATAGCACTACTATGTATAACTAAACACCATCTAGTTAGAAAGAACTTTCATACAATAATAATGAAATCCCAAGTACAACTCAAACTCTTTAAATGATCACAACATTATTAAATAAAAGAATCATACCATCTTCACATCATTTTCCCATAGCTTTTAGTTTGGGGCATTTCATACTATTCAACATTGTTCACAATACCACCGCTATCTTGAGCGGAGTCCGATCTCGACCCGATCGGCTAGGTTGCCTCATTTGAGACATATATTTCAATCACAATATCATTTTCTTTTTTTTTTGGAATTCATTCACAACACCACCGCTATCTTGAGGGGAGTCCGATCTCGGCCCGATCGGCTAGGCCGCCTTACCAAGTCATTGTTCCCTTCTCATTAGCCATTTCGTTTCACATATATCATTTCATAGGCACTTTGGGCCACAACTTATCACATCATTCTTGGCACTAGGCCGCATTTTACATCGTTCCCAATTTCAATATTAGCTTTGCCATTTAGGATAGTAGGTGCACACAAGAGCAATTAGAAATTGTAAGCATAGATGAGACTTCACATAGATGGCACAATATATGTTACTCCAATCTCAATTTAAGGTCCTAGCATTTCAATACATGATTCATATTCCTTGCACCCTTTTTAAGTTATCAAGAATAGCACATTGATCATATTGGAATGCATCTTTCACAAATATAGGGTCACAACACCAATTCATGTAAGCATCAATCAATGCAAGAATCCAAAGTTCAGTCTTATCGCATTCACACAAGCATCGATAGAGCTCAATTTCTAAAAGACGGTGTTTTAGTCATACATACCTTGTTTAAGCTTTCCTTAAGTTACTACAACATTCCGGAAATTCTAGCAATCCCAATCTACTTTGAGACATAACAAATTTGAACACAAATTAGGAAAGTATTCATGGTTTTAGCTCATTTGAGCATCTTGATTTCAAATCTCTTTTACAAGGTTTCCTTCATTCCCCAACCCAATCTTTACTTATTTATGTTCAACAATCTTTCCACCAGCCTACTTTTTACATGCATGTATACATAATAGTATTACACCCAAGAATCATACCTCAATACCCCATCTTATACCCCAAACTCGAAATTAAAGCCTAATGTATAGAATCTTACCTCTTAGATAAAGAACTTGTGATTGGGTTCTTTGATTCTTGAAGATTGATGCAAGATTGGATGATTGAATGTTGGGTTCCTCCTTCTCTCTCTAAAATGCTCTCAGCTCTCTCTAAAATCAGTGGAAAAATCACCCCAAATGAAGCCCCAAAGACTATATATTAAAATGGGGTCGGGTTATAAAAATAGGAAGATTAACCCTCCGAATGCGGGTCTGCGGTCGCATAATGGACAGCAGAATGGGTATGCTAGCCGCAAACGCGTCGCAAAACTCGGTGACCAAAACTGGGCTACACTGGTCCAGTTTGCGACCAGATTTGCGATCGCAAATCAAGTATTCGGACCGCATAATGATTTTTGCGATCGCATATCTGACACAGGATCACATTTTTTCAGCCTTTGGTAATTTGATCATAACTTTGTGTAGGAATGTCCAAATGACGAACGGTTTGAAGAGTTGGAAACTAGACTCGAGGAACTTTCATTTGGTAGGTTATTCATCACATAAGACCTTATACATATTTAGATATGCTCGTTCGAAGTATGGACTAGTGCAAGTACCTTTGGAATCTTAGCCTATTATGAAACTTTTCCCATTTGGCTTACACTTAGGCCTCTCCTTGGACCCCACCTTACTTAATATATGACTCATACCCTTGTTTACCAAATCCAATTGATGCCCACCATGTAAATAGCACAAAAATATTATAATTAGCCTACGTGGCACCACAAAATCCTAGGTTACTTAGCAAAATTTTTCCGGGGCCTTACACCATGTGCGTTTGGCCGTAGCCATTTTTTATCCCGAGTGATAGCTTAGGCGTCCACATCGAGGGTATGCCCTTTCGGGATTCTTACAAATGCGATGTATAGCCTAAACTTCGGGATTTTCATGCCTGTTGAGGTCTTACCGTTTGTCATGCCTGTTGAGGTCTTACAGATTGTCATGCCTTTTGAGGTCTTACAGTTCTTGGGCGATGTAGAATGGACCTGGTTATGCTGAGTCTGCCCGTTAAGGGTCTTACAGTTTCGGATTTTCCAGCATATGGTGATTTGACGATAGTCTCCGAGTCATCAAGTTGTTTAAGCGTGAAGACCGCTTCATGTGAGCTCGGAGTTGCCTTGTAGGGGATTTATGAGCCTGGAGTTTTGATCCTGAGATCGCGCGAGTGCCTAATCTTAGGCATCGAGTCCCCGAGTATTTCAGAATGCAGTTGGTGGAGGGGGGCCCCCTGTCGGGGATACACTTGAGATTTCTTTGTTCGGAGAATAAAATGCCGAGAGAATATTCTTTTATTGCTTGGTATAGATGTACGTTGTTTCGCCATTGTGAACTCGATCCATGCGTGCATGGCTTCTCGGATCGATATGGCCCAGCATATAATTCCCGATGGGGGTTCAGTCCGCCGCATCTGGGTCATTCCAAGGGGGATTCTCTTAGAGGCAAACCATCGTTCGTTGTTGGGATATCGGAATACAGCCCGTGGCATCATCGGACCTTCTTCTGGTATGCTGTTCTGCCAGTAATCTTGCTGACAAGGTTCCTTTCAGGGCGGAAGCTCGGCCGAAGGGAGAAAATACGGCGGTTGCCTATATGCGGTCTAGGAATCTCCGGGTAGAGTCTTGAGAACCTCCGAACATCCTAGCTAGCTGTTTGTGTTCAGGTTAGTAAAAGGAAAACAAAGGAGCGAAAGCAGTTTTTTCTTACCGCGGGGTTTGTAGGCGATGTTCCGGGACTCGGTGCATCCCTGTCGGCTTATTCTAGTTCTGCCCTTTGCGAGGAATCTCGCTCCTCTGTCGAGATGGGACCGTCGACGCCTTCGGGTAGAGTGTCGGTGGTCGCCCGAATAAAACGTTTATACTTTGTGCTTCCTTTGATGGCGTAAAGCCCGAGGTCTCAGCTCGGATTCAGGCGGGCTATATTGAGAGAATGGTCTTTTCGACGACTTGCTATTTGGAGTTCACCAAGGATTCGGGATGTGGGGGCGATTTGGTTCGTTAATGTGGACTGCCCTGGTGACCTTTGGTCCGATACCGTAGTTATGGGTGACCGATCTTCCTGATCTATGAGCACATGATTTATTTTAAGATTAAGAGGATGAGCGAGAGGTTTACCAATGTGCCGATGTGACGCCGGGGTGGAGTCGTGGTGCCCCTTTCCCTGGATGCGAGAGTATCCTTGCAAATATTTCCCTGAATCTGTCTTTGTCCCGGTGGAAGGTATTTTGCTTCCCGTGTTATGAGTTCTCAGAGGGTGTCATCGCTCCTCCATTGTTGTGGTGACATGTCGCGGCTTGTTTACTTCATCCTTCTTGGTAGTCTTCTTTCCTCGGGGCCAGATTTGAGCCTGACCGTTCGGTAGTATTCTTCGGCGAATTTGACTGGGTAGCACGGCTATCATATTTTTGGGACGGGAGTCATTCGTGGCCCCGCTGCCGCTTGCGCCCCGCGAATCCCGCGTCGGGTTGTGGTTCCCTCGAAGGGGCCTTGGTCGAGTAGGCCTGAGTCGCTCAGCGTTCCTGGTTTCGCTTATGGTGACTACGATATTTGGCATAACAATGTTGAACCCACACTCTGCTGGACAAGGTTCGTCTGCCTACTGTGCCTCACCAGATCTGGTTCCGCTGGAGGTTCCTCGGGGGCGTCGCCCTCGAACTACTCCCCTACCGTTGCGAGGTATGTTGGATCTTGGGGCGTTCATCCCATTAGCAGCGTATGGATGGTATCTCCATTCGTTTAGCATTAGTTTCTTCATGGAAGGCCTGCTTGGGTGTGTTGTTCCTGCAGAGGATTCTGGACGGCCGCCCACGGCCCCGATTAGTGGCCGGTGTTGGGTACGGACGCATGGCCAACCCTCGGCCGGGTATTTGGCCAAGCATCGTTTGAAATGACCTGGGGTCAGCGGGTATGCTCTGTTTAAACCCCGCAAAGGCCGGGGTCGTCTGTTCATCCGAAGCCGGACGCGATCCCATTCGTCTATAAAGGAGCGGGATGCGACTTCTTGTGGTGTTTCTTCCTTTCTTTGTTCGGCCTCCGACTTGTCGGTTTCCGTCGTTGCTACTTCGATGACATCGGCATATGTTTTTGTGGTGGGGTCATCTTGAAAGTCGTAGTTTTTCTTCGTGTATGCGTGAGCGGTGGTGCCGTTGTATTTGGGGAGTTCCGACATCCTTAATTTTTTGGGAATGGGCTTCGGGGCCGCTTCCTCGGGGAACGGCCTCTGTACAAATTTCCTCGAATCCAGACCTTTTAGGACCGGGGGTGCTCTCGGGATATGGTCCACTCGAGAGTTGTAGGTCTCGAGCTTTTTATCGTTAGCCGCAATCATTTTTTCGCCCAATTCGATCCTTTTGGTAAGGTCCTCCAGCATCTTCACTATGGTGGGGTCAGCCGTTGACCCGATATCATTTGATCTTTCGTGTATTTGCTCGGCGGGGGGAGCTATCTCCGGTGCTGGTGTGCTGGGAGTCCTCGGATGACTTTGCAACTGAGCAATGGCTAGTTGTTGTGCCTGCAACATTTCAAAAATAACGTGAAGACTAACTTCCTGTTCTCCCCGGGCCGGGGTTTTTTGAACTTCCTGTCGGTCGCTGTGTCGCACGCTTCCGTCGGCGTGAGAAGTTTCGTTGACTTGTTGTGCGTCCGCGTCCGCTAGTATTGGTCCGGGTGCATTATCGTGATCCTGTAGTGGTGCTCCGGTGGCCGGGATAGCTACACCATTTTCCCCATGATCTTCGAGGCGGTCGTTCTCAGCTCTGTTCACCGAGCCAGACATTTTTACCCGAAATCAAAGGATCTTGGACAAGAAAAAGTGTGAAAAATGATATGCATTTGCGTGATGAAACTAGCAAGAAAATAATCACTATTATTTTTATCCCCACGGTGGGCGCCAAACTGTTTACCGTGAAAATGGT